>NW_006921067.1:66202-347005 GCF_000392275.1 Phaeoacremonium minimum UCRPA7 | reverse complement strand
AAATAACGTTTATTACCCTGGCGGAGGTGTAGTTATCCAACAAGCCAACGTACCTAGGTAGCTAGCACGGAAAAGGGAGACCAGGCCCTTCCCCTGCGACCTTGCTACGAAATGTTCCCGCGAACCTACAGGGCTTACCTATCGCACCTCAAACGTAGGCCCCTATGCAATACACTAGTTATATATCCCTCCGATGATATCAAGCGAATGGGCAATTGTAAATAGAGCAATAACGATTATGGACAAGAAGGCATCTTTATACAGTTCATGTGTTTGTTCATGTTGAGCTTGAGCTTGGTGAACTGGAAATGCTTTCGTATGAGCGTGTCCGTTTCGGCGACGCTGCACGGAACGATCGCTGGACACCTGGTCGTCTGACGTGAAGGGGGACGGGCTGCAACCTGTTGTTTCAAGGTCAAACCGAACGTCCATCCTCGCTTGGCGAGAGAGACAGGGGGCCCGCCCGAAAATAAGCCAACAACGGCTATAATTCTGTAGATATCGGAGCTCCAATCCGCCGCCGAACCACCGACAACAGGCTCTTCAGGTTTAATCTGGCACTGGGAGCCCTGAAGAGTTTAGCATTGCGCGAAGTAGTCGCCCAGAGGCATGGTCGGACAGTGCATCGTTCAGGAATGGTGTCCTAGGGAGTGCACCTGGTGGCGTAGCCGAGCAGCCATGGGGGGACTTGGCATCAAATGGCATCAAAACGGCGCCAGCGGGAATGGGCCGGAACTTCCATACAAGAGCCAATAATCTGGGAATGGGAAGACATTTGACTGGTGATGAGAAAACGCGGTAGTGTTACGGAGTCTGGAGTGACGTGATCGAGGGCAACTATTTGGCCGATCAATTGTGACTTTCAGGGCCTGCGGGGCCAGGAACAACAAAAGGCATGCACAAGATGCCGACCGAGCCAGGTCAGACATGTAAGGTGAATAAATGGCAAGTAGTTGACCCAGGCTTTTCCATGTCTAGTAGAAGGACCATGGGTCGAGTCATTCCGTCGCCTAACATTTGATGCAGTCAGTGCAATTGACGCACAGTCGAGGGGGAGCCCTCAGCTCGCCCCCATCAGAGAGGTAAGTAAGGTAAGTACCTCAAGTAGGTAGATACCTAGGTAGGTGCCTTGCGCCTTGCATACCCCATGTCGTAGACTCACCGAGGGCGTTTGGGCGATGCAACCAATGATGGACAGCGGAAAACCGGCGAAATTTGTCGATGAGCCAGAAGTCAGTCACTTTCTCCTTCGTGCCATCTTTTTACTGTGCGCTCGGCATCAAATTTGGTTGAAGCCGGCGTGGTCGGCTGGAACGTGAATGCTATGAAGTCGGAGATTTGGGACTACGGTAGGGCCGGGTCCTGGATCTGGAGACGGCGTGTCATATATTGCCTGCCTGTCGGGACCTTAGTGCGTGCAGCCAGCCAACACCAAGGCCAACACCACCTGCACCACCACGCAACTGCGCCCACGCACGCACCTGGTCCTTGGTCCAGCCGCCAGGCGGAAACGTCCGTCATCGACCGTCAACTGTCACCTGTTGATATCTGCTTCGATCTGAGCTCATCTCCTGTCATCCATATCTGTCATCTTGATAGATACGGGGCATGCTGCATGCGCATCACGCCTTTGTCGCTTGACCCTTTCCACTTTTTTCTTCTTTGTAAGCCCTGGCCCCTTCGCAGAGAAGGGCAGGGAGGTAGGCTTGGTAGAGGTGAGTCCACAGTAAGTAGTCAAAGAGACGTACTGTACGTTTGTTGTGTGTGGAGGGGCAGATGCACGGGCGATTCCTTTCAGAGACGTGCAAAATAAAGCCACGGGCGGGCAGGGATTGGGGGCAAACCAAAATTAGTTAGTGCGCCCATCCCGTTGGGCGAGGAGAAAAAATGGCTGCCAATTCGCTCCGCACTTCCCTCCCCCTCCCGCGTGCGTGCGTGGGCTGGCCACCCGCATATCTCGCCCAGTATCACTTTTTTGACGTCGTCGCATCCATGGGCAGGACTTGCCATTCCCCATTTGCCAACCTCAACCAAGGCAATTAGATTATACTGTAGGATAGTGCGTCTTTGTTGTCTTCAATCAACAGATATACACGTTCTACCAGGTATTTCCGCAATTGGGGACCATTTGCGACCGGGCGTGACAACTTAGTGTGCCTTGGAAACCTAGGCTGGTGGTGCAGAGAATCATCCAACCAACCAGGACACTGCTATGTCAGTTGACCTGGGCGGGACCCGTCGGCAAAGCTTCATAAAGTCACGGAATGAATGGCTACGAGAGTAACGCGAATTAAAGTGAGCTAACTTTTCATGAGTATATGCCATCCATGTACATGGCCAAGGTGAGTCTGGGACGAAATATGCGAGCGGTGGATAGGCGCCGTGCCGTCATTCACCCAAGGGTACGGACGTCAAACATTGGTATCATTCTTTGGTGTAAGGTAGGTGGTGGTCAGGGAAATGGATGGTTTGGTTGTGTGTGCTGGTTGCAGAAGCGTACGGGGGAGACAGAGTGGCGACTGCTGGGCGTCGTGTGGGCAGCCTGGCTTGTGGATGGAGTGAGTAAGGCATGGAAGACCGAGAAGTGTGGCAGGGTGAGGTACATATAATCAACTTGGCTGGTGGGAAGTTGTGCGGTGAAGTCGGCTTCGTGTGGAGCTGGGTAAAGAGAGGGTTTTTTGGGGGGGTTTGAATTAAGGCCAGAGGGATTCATCTCAAGAAAGAGGGGGGTTTTTCCTCCCTTCCTTTCGGCAAAGGTAAGAGAAACTAAAACCTGCTCCAGCTGGGGTGGGCTGGGCCATCTGTATGCGTGTATGCATTTGGCTGTCCTGTGGTAGGTATAATTATCGTCCAAGTCGGAGTCTTGGCCAGACGGCTGCTCCTGCATTTAATGAGTCGCGTACAAAAGAAGGGCATATCAGCATAGCGGCGTGATGGCCGGATACCCTGAGAACAAAACCAAGTCATTTCACTGCATTCAACGGTGGTGGGTTGGTGCCGCCTGGGAAGGGAGAGCAGGCGAAGACAAGAGGTGAGGTGCAAGCAACTCGAGGGAAAATAAGATGGGAGGTTAAGAATAAGTGGGCTTGCTGCAGGCTTGCTCTGCTCTGCTCTGCCTGCTCTGCAGGCCAAGAGGGATCGCGGAGGCATACCACGACTGCCCAGTGCCCGCTTCTCCCTCTGCCCATCCCATCCCATCCCATCCCATCCCGTCCATCTTAACCTTACCTTGCCTACCTACCCTTCTCCATACGTATCCTGCCGTTCCTCGTACTCTCACCTCCTTGGTCAGCCAGTCAGTCAATCACGTTCGGCCTACGTGTCGAGGGCCAGCGCCCGCTCACGAATTTCTGTACTATGCAGTATGCGAGCATGCTATGGTTTTGTGATTCCGATAATGCACGTCTAGCCGTTTGTTCCCCAACCCGTGAATGACGATTGATATTGTAGGGGGATAGTATCATTACTTGAGGTAGGTAGCTGTGGCATGAGTCGTCGTTGTTATTTCCCTCCCGCGCCCCCAAGTGTCGCATGGGGACAAAAACCTGCCATATTGGCTGTTTGGCCATATTTCCGATGGATCTCAGCACACGAATACTTTTGCTGGAGCACGAAGTATCAGCGAGGTGGTAGAGATGAATCGCACGCACAAGGACTTGAAGTGGCCGTGATGAATGCTGGGCAAGGAATTGGCCTGCCCTAAGATACCTAAGGTGGTAGTAGTCAGAGTAGAGTAAAGTAGGGTAAAGGTCAGGCAGGTCGTGTCTTGCTTGGGAGGTTGCCGAAGCCGTCTCCACCCTTGGTTGATGCCTTCGTACCTGGTACGTACCGGTGAGGTCCCTGAAACTGCTTACAGGGGAATTGCAGCCTACAAAAGACTCCCAGCATAACCGTATCCCAGGAGCCAAACGGTAGGCATGGGCTGGGCAGGGGTCCCCTGTCAATACTTAGTGACTACTGTGGGTGTACATCCAGCTGGCACCGTCCCTGGGGTCTTTGAGGCGGATCTCTGGCTGCGGCGTCCTGGCCTCGCCCACCCATTCTCATTCTAGCCAAACGTCTTGTCTGTCTTCTGCAGCGGTAGCCAGGCATTTGACGTTGCTGCTCTTATTACCTTACCTTACCTTGCCTACATGCAGGTGGTGCCCGTGGGCTTCTTTTTCCCCATTTGAATCTCTCTCTCTCTCTCTTCCAATATCTTCTTTCCTTTCTCGATCTTTTCTTCCCTTCCCCCAAACCAAAAACGCCTTCCCCTCTTAAACCGAACCTGTATTTCCCCGTCGTCTGTCCTGAGGGCGTCTTGTTAGTCATTTTGCAGCCATTCCAGTCCTTTCTTCCCTTCCACCCTCGCAGGTCACTCCCTCCTCACCTGCGTTCACATTCACGGCCACCACCCACGTCGGCCATCCTTATATGTCACCTTAGACTCTGCCTGAAATATCTGTTCGGCCTTCCACCTTCCAAATTACGCACCTCTGGGCCATCTTCCCGCGCATTTCGTCATCTGCGACTTGCACGCCTTACATGGCCGCTTAGCCAGATATTTTGATCGCGCGAGGATTTGGCCGGCTCTTAGTCCGACTCGCATCCCATATTTTGCGTGTCCTGGTGGTGACGCCCTCCCTTCTTGCTCATCTCCCCAGAGCAGGACGAGGCCGCGACACCACCCCGACCTGCCAACTTGAGCCACGGCGCCTCGTCGTCTGCCCTGCGCCATGGCTCCTAAGTCACAGGTTGTTAGCATCTCAGATCAACACACCAACACCGGTGCATCATCATCCACAAAGGAGAGCTCGGAAGCTCCACCTTCCCGTAAGCAATCCAGGACGAACTCTCCGTCCTCATCTACCATGGCGCTACCCAAGATGTCCGACTCAAATTCCACATCTGGAAACGGCGCCGCGACTTCACAGCCGATGGCAAAATCATCATCAGCCGGTTCACATAAGGATGCGGGCGACAGCACCGCCTCGCCCTACGGCACGCGGTCGCGCAACAGAACTGGCCGCGCCCGCCCGAATTACGCCGAAGACAAGGACGTGGAGATGGATTATGACTTTCCCGAGAAGAAAGACGAGGAATCTAAAAAACTAACCACCCGGCAAGCAAATGCAGCCGCCGCAGCCCAAGCCCAGGCCCAGGCCCAGGCATCTCAAGATGCCCCACGTCAAGGCCATGCATCTTCACGCAAACCTCTACCAACTGACGACGGCAGACTTGCCGCGCAACAGAACAGCGCCAAGGAGCAGCAGATTGCTTCGTCTGCGTCCTCAGTCTCAAATGGGGTTTCCACTTCTGTTGTGAATCCGTCAAAGAAGCGCAAGGCCGCGTCGCAAGCTAATTCAGGCAGCGGTAACCACAACACAGGTAGCACCGGCTCCAGAAGAGCGGGAGCAGTGTCACAAAACGGTCGCGGCTACAACGAGACCAACATGCTGACCTTTGACAATTGCCGTGCCATGCCAAAGGGCAAGCAGATGATAGCCGATGATGGAACCGTACTGGAGGTCAACGGTGAGTTACTCATTCAATTTTCTGCGATGGCGGCGAGCGCGCGGCACTAACGCCTTCACTGTAGACCACGTCTACCTGGTCTGTGAGCCACCTGGGGAGCCATACTATCTAGGCCGCATCATGGAATTCTTGCACATGAAAAATGACCCCAAGCAGCCGGTTGATGCACTCCGCATCAACTGGTATTATCGCCCCAAGGATATTGGCCGCAAAATCCAGGACACGCGCCTGGTGTTTGCAACCATGCATTCAGACATCAGCCCTCTGACAGCACTGCGTGGGAAGTGCCACATCCGGCACAAGTCTGAGATTAAGAGCATGGACGAGTACCGAAAAACACCAGACTGCTTCTGGTATGAGAAGCTATACGACCGCTACATCCAGAAGAACTACGAGATCATTCCGACGTCGCAAATTATCAACGTGCCGGAGCGGGTCAAGAAGGTGCTGGACGAGCGCTGGAAGTTCATTTTGGTGGAGCAGGGTCGTGGCAAGGAGCTTACCAGCGCTGTTAAGTCGTGCAAGCGGTGCAGCGGCTACTGCGCGAGGTACGTACCCCCCTCCTCCTCATTTTCCCTCCCCCCGGCCGCCGCCCTTGGTTGTTTGCCTTTGCAGCTGCGCTAAGACAGCGGTCGGGACTTTCCCCCAAATAAGCGCTGACGCATTTGGCAGCAATGATTCGGTGGACTGTGCCGTCTGCCAGAACACCTATCACATGTCCTGTGTGCGACCACCCCTGCTAAAGAAGCCGTCTCGGGGGTTTGCATGGTCCTGCGCTGCCTGCAGCAGAGCTCAAGAACGCAAACTGGAAGCCCGTAATACTCCAAATGTCCTTGATCCCGCCCATGAGGACGAGGAGGAATTGTTAGACGACGAGGAGGAGGATCCCGCAGGGGGCGACACTAGCCGCACGAGCCCCGACGACACCCAGGAGCATCAGCCCGCCACAGCAGAGCAGATTTACCACGCCAGTCTCTGGCCCTATCGGTACCTCGGAATTCACTGCAAAGTGGAAGATGCACTGGACTATGATGATCGCATCTATCCTCGTGCCAGTTCTCGCTTGGGACCACGTCATCAAGCCATTGTTCTGCCATGGCCTGGTCGGCCGGTCACATATGTCAAGCCCCTAGAGATCAAACGGACTGGCAGAAAGAACGCACAGCTTTCCAAAGAGGCGCAGGCTCTTATCGAGGCCGACAAAATTCGCAAAGAGAGGCGGCCCAAGTGGATACAAGATGAACCTGCCGGCTACGTGCGACGAGGCGACGATTACGACAACGACGACCCAAATAACACAGCACAGCTGTTGTGGAAACCACCCGCGGAGGATGATGACAACATTGCTGAAGTAAGCGGAGAAGCCATTGATAACTACATGGAAGACGCGAAAGCAATGTCTCAATCCTTGGGCTTGCCACTGCGGTCCACAAATTTGCAGGACGTCGCACGGGATCTACTCTTCAAGCACGATTTCGATTTTGAAAGGGCTTTGAGAGAATTGCCTAGAGTTGACAAGGCCGTTTTCAGGGAGCCTGAGCTCACCGCCGCGGAGCAGAAGCGATTCGAAGAAGGAGTCGCTAAATACGGGTCGGAGCTCTACATGGTGAAGAGGCATGTCAAATCCGTCAGCCCTGGCGACATCACCCGGTACTACTACACATGGAAGAAGACCGATCGTGGCAAGCAAATCTGGGGCAATTACTCTGGTAGAAAGGGCAAGAAAGAGGCCAAGAAGGCCGAAGCTACCGCGAGCAAGTTTGCGGATGATGTTGCCGATGACCACGACGATTCTGCCTTTGATACTGAAAAGGCGATTGACAAGAAGAGGGGCTTCACTTGCAAGTTCTGCAATACCAAGTCTTCTCGCCAATGGCGCCGAGCCCCGAACGTCTCGGCCGCACTGGTTACTGAAGGCGGCGGCGGTAAGAACAGCAAGGACAAGGGCACTCAATACATTGTCGCGCTTTGTCGCCGATGTGCCGAACTCTGGCGTCGCTACGCAATCCAGTGGGAAGACATTGATGAGGTTGCGAAGAAGGTTGCAAATTCTGGTAGCCGAGCGTGGAAGAGACGAGTCGACGAGGAATTACTCAAGGAGCTCGTGTCTGCCAATGACATGATGAGTCGCACCGTGTACAGCACACCGGATCCAACCGAGACTGCATCTGGAACTCCGCAGCCAGAACAACCACCTCGCAAGAAGCTCAAGGGCAGTGCAGACCCTGCTTCAGAGCATGCTTCCGATGCTGGCACTGTGGTGAGGAGAAAGGAGAAGCATGCAGACAAGGCCGCTGCGCCTCCCGTACCGGAGATTCCGAAGCCGAGAATGTTGCCTTGTGCTATCTGTCAGCAAATGGAGCCTCTCGGAGATCAGCATCTATCGTGTCGAGAATGCCGCCTGACAGTTCATCGCAATTGCTATGGTGTAATCGACAACCGAAATCCGGGGAAATGGACTTGCGACATGTGTATCAACGACAAGAATCCGCAAATCTCTATAGTAAGTATTTGGCGGATGACAGATCAAATGTTCATAAAGCTGACTCTACCATAGCACTACAAGTGCGTCTTGTGCCCTGTCGAGCATACCGAGCACGATTTCGTTGAGCCCCCGATGCCAAAGCCTACGACCAAGAAGAGGTCGGAAAAGGAAAAGGAACGTGAGAGAGTCGAGAAGGAAAATGCTCAGAAGACGGCAGACTATTACCGGAAGCGACAAGAAGAACTTGGTCGCCCTGTGAATCCACGTGAACCACTCAAGATGACGGCGGACAACAACTGGGTTCATGTCACTTGTGCCGTATGGACACCCGAAGTCAAGTTTGCCAATGCCAAGGCTCTTGGGCCCAGTGAGGGCATCCCATCAATTCCCCGCGCAAGGTATGCAGAAGTATGCAAAGCATGCAAGCAAGAAGGAGGAGCCTGTATCGCCTGTCACCAATGCCGCGCTCCGGTTCATGTCGAATGCGCCCATCAGAACGGGTACCTACTTGGATTCGACATCACCCCTGTCAAGGGGTCTCGGCGTGATCAGTTCAACATTGTCACAATCAATGGGGAGAGTGGCACAATGACTGCCGCCGTATGGTGCAAAGACCATGTTCCTCAGAAGACAATAGTCCACCGTATGCACGATTTGGTCGATGAGTCTGGCATGAACGCATTGCAACTATATGTGCAGAACTTCAAGCAGGCCGATCTGGCATTGACAGGTTGCGCCAGGAAGGCAAATCAAATCACTTTGGCCGGGAAGGTGTCTCCTACCGTCCCCACCGGTCCTCCAAACCGTCGCGCATCTCTGACCGCAGTCCCTTCGAATGGAACTGTCCAGGTTAATGGTGACCATAGTCATGAGTTGCCTGAGGCGTCACAGCCGGGAGGCAAGATTTGTCTGACATGTGGAGTTGATGTCAGCCCGAAGTGGTATCCCATTGACAAAGACCAAGAGCGGGAGCTCACCAATGGCCATAGTGGTGTTCTGGGCAGCGAAGCACAGAAGTTTGTGGCCCAGAGGCACTTCCAGTGCCACAAGTGCCATAAGCTCAATCGAAAGCCGATCATTCGGCGACCGAGAGACCCATCCCCTAAACCAGAACTACCCCGATCAGGTCCGATGGTACCACCGGTCGTCAGTCCCCCTCCAGGAGCTGAACTGCGAAATATCGCACCGTACCCTTGGGCCATGCCACCGACCCAGCAGCAGCATCGACCAGCGCAGCCAGAGGTAGCAGGACCTCCTCCAGTCCCAGTTTCAGGACCGGTCGTGCCGTCTCCGATAGCTGCTCCGCCGGTGCAACCACCTACAGTTGCGCCGCCGCCACCGCTCCCGCCGACGATGCCGCCCAGGGCAGCTCCCCCGCCTGCCCATTCGTATCCGCCGCAGAATGTGCCATACGATTGGCACCGACCGGCCTCGCAGCATTCGCAGCACGCACCTCCTATGCATCCGCACATGAATGGCGGTCCGCCTCCTCCGATGCCTCACAGCAGCATGCCTCCGCTTGCGCCGCCGAACCACCTACGGCCACCGCCAATGTCGAGCATTCCACCTCCACCGCCTCCTCCTCCTCCTCTGCAAAATGGACACATGGGGCAGCCGATGGTCAACGGCTTACCGCCTTCCCCACGACGCCTCAATGGGCCACCGCCGCTACAGAACAGCAGTCCGTATATGCATCCATATCACCATACTGCTCATCATCCTCCACACCATCTCACAAATGGGGGACCACCACCACGAGCCCCAGAACACACATTCTCACAAGTGCTTCATCCGCAGCGATCACCGTTCTCAACTCCCCATGGCAGCCCACCAGTGCCTCGAGATGGCATTTCCATTGCGCGAGAAGCGGCCAACCAACCGCCCCGGCCTGCTGAGAATCGCCCAGCGAGTGGTGCAAGCGCAAGCCCGTCACTGCGGAACCTACTGTCGTAAATTTTGCAACCACGATGCAGCATTCATGATCCTCCGTCAAGATTTCTTAGAGATGATCTAAACGAGGAAACGGTACACTAGTAACTGCATAACTCAGAAGCCTCGGGATGACGAGTTCCGAATCACGTTGTATTATATCCTGTTATGTGTATTTGAATAGCGTTAGACCGGTCTTTAAGCCTAGAAAGACGATCATATGTGATCCAGGCCAGACAGAAGACCCAAGGGAAGGAAATCATATAAAGCGTAAAACCAGGGCCATACAAGGCATTTTATGACATAGAGTCATACCTTGCGGCAGGTTTCGGCCAATAGGTAGCAAATAAAAGCAGTTGATCATTTCAATATCCTGTAAAATCTATCCTTGTGCCTTTATGCCCTCCTTGGAGTATACTCTTTCCTCGACACCTATATCCTCATTCCTATAAAGTGTCAGTTCGCAGTCATGAACGCATATCTTGGAGAGGACTGACCAGAGCTCAGGCTTCTCGGCGATGAACTTGTCCATCAGCCCCTTACACTCCGCGTCGTCCACCACCACCACCTCTACGCCTCGCTGGCGAAGATACCCCTCGCCACCTAGAAAGTTCTTGTTCTCGCCGATCACGACTCGGGCAATGCCATAGAGGAGGCATGCGCCAGTGCCTAGTTGGGGAATTAGCTTGTCCATGCGCAAGTGGCACCTTCCGGTCATGGATCTGCCAACTTACACATGTCACACGGCGACAGGGTCGTGTACATGGTGCTGCCCTGGTATGCCTTGGCGGGCAGGCGTCCGGAGTTGTATAGTGCTGACGTCTCGCCCTGTGGGTTCAATTAGAATATGACGCAGGTGAGAGCCATGATTTGAGACGACTGACATGATGGATGGCGGAACCTTGGATTACAGAATCAGTGCCATATTTTGGCTGCAGCTTGACATCCTGAGCGCAGGAGTTCTAGTCACTCACCCAATTGCACTCGCATATTATGCCCTCGCCCAAGCAGCTTTCCGTCTTTGGAGATCAAAGCAGCTCCAATCTAGATCCATGTCAAAAACTCTTGCCCAGCATCACATCTCGAGATGGCTATCGTTGCCGGTAATGTGGGGTGACTGACCGGCACACCACCTTCCTCATACGAGGCCTTGGCCTCCTCGAACGCTATCGCGAGACCTTTTGCATCATCCATGTTGCTTCTCGAATTAATGGACGGGCAGGATCAAAAGTAATGGGCAAGAGAAGGTATCTCAGCGAAAATGTCGTCCCGAAGAAGTCGAGCCATTAGCCCCTCCAACCCCACTTGTATCTTTACGATACTGAATTATCTACAAAACTGATAAGAGCTCAAGTGGCGCTTTCCGACATGACAAACCTCGGCTGGTGAGGTGAATTACGTTTATCATGAACGCGGAAGATATATTCGTCATACTCAGTGTTGCTTTTTCAAGAGTATCTCTTGTAAATAGGAGTTGATTGAAGAGACCTGTTATGGGACGATCGATCCGATCAATTTGCTCGCATATATAGTTTCCCGAGATCATGGCCATTTGGGCCACTTGAATGAACGGTCATTGACTATTACTTGACGATCTATATCTATAACTATCAGTGAGAAAAACTTCAAATCAATATCACTCAACGGCTTTAAGCTCCCAAGTCGCCGTGTCAGCATCGCATTGTCAGCGCCCCCACACCATGCCATTGTTCTTTCAGTGGGCGAATGAGCATTGAGCAACTCACCGAACTAAGACGCTGTAGATATGGCTGACGCCAGCAAAGGACCAGGGGACAAGACCTAGGAAACATGGATATTCCTCCCTAAGATCTGTTCCTCGAGAGTAGTTGATCTTTGTTTATTAGTCATAGCCATCGACATCGAGCACTGCGACATGCTGACCTTACAAAGTGTCTAAATGAATGTACTTGCAATCACGGTAGAGCCACTGGATAGAAATTGGGAGAGTCTGCGTCCTGTGCTAGGTTTCTTTTCATAAAAGGAGTGTGATTTAAGGTCCGATGTTGAGCCTGATACCAGGCGGGCGCTGGGCGCATCCTCCAAAGGCAAACAGCACGGAGTCGGGCGGAGAGACAAATACTGCTGATCAGGGCAAAACAAAAGAAGTTCGGAAGGGCAATAAGCGAAACTCGGACATTCGAAAGGAACAGAACAAGATTGCTTCTCGTACTTATAGTGTGTCCGACCCGGAGCCATAATCCCCCCTCCCGCTCGAGCACAGGCTGACGCCATTGACCTACAGGGGAGAAAAGGAAACAAAAGCTTGCCCTGCTGCAGCAGTTGCTAGACGAGGGCAAGCCGGAGGCTGAGGTAGCTGGTAGTAGCTCCGCGGCAGCCTCCTCGTCGCAGGATGCGCAAAGCCATGCAGCCGTTACGGACTTGGCTACGACTATAATGCCCGCCAGCTCGGAGGGCGCTTCACTTGATCCGATCTTGACTTCAGTTTCTCAAGCATCTGTACCTCTCCAACTCCAGCCTCAGTCATTTGATGATTTGCTATTCGATGATGCGTGGCCTAATCCGTCTCTGACCCAAACTCAAGAGGATGGGCTTTTTGGCGGGCGGTCCTTCGTGATCCGGGACTCTACATCATCTCTAATTGACAATACTCTGAATACTTCGTCTTTCCAATCAACAGATTATCCGATAACCATCCCCCCTGTGCCGTCCCAGCCAGAGGGCTATATAGCGGGCCATTACATCGGAATGACAGAAGCAGGGCATTCAATACCGCCTTCAAATTCACACATCGCGCCTACCATTCCAGTCGAGGCGGATGCTGTCACACACAGCGACTTGTATCTCTCCAATGTGGCCCTGAGCGGAAAAGGAGTCGACCGCGGGTTGTTGGGGTCTATTGAATCCCTACCATCTCCCATTCTCAAGGCGGTCGACTGCTTTGGAAGCCTGAGTCCGAGGGAAAAGCAACGAGTGCTGTCACTGCTCACCCAGAAAACCAATGACACCGAAGCAGCCGACCGAGGCCATCGGTCACGGCCTCCCTCCACAGACAGCGATGAGTCGACGCAGAAGCTAGGGACACTAGGGAGGCTCCTTGACAGGTTGTCTGGGATGGCGATTCCGGATGTCAAGAGGAACGTGCTCCACGTGATGCAGGTTGGTTTTTTCGCTGCCATTTTGGAAAATGCCCTGGCCATTGGCCTCACGCAGAACCACGAGCTCCTCGAGGAGGACGCGCTGAGTCCGTTTGGGGTAGGGGCTCACGCACACCCGCTTGTGATTGCGCAGGCTCGACTGAAGTACTCGAATACCCCGAAAGATCTCCAGCCATTGGATCATCAGATATTGATAGAGCATCATCCGTACATAGTGAGTGTTTCCCCGAACAGCGAGGGCGACAGAGTACGGGTGTCACTAACACGGCCGATTAGGACGTTATCCCCTTTCCCACCTTCAGGGAAAGAGCACTGCAGGGCTTGACCTGTGATCCGCCTCTCTTTGACGAGGAGGAGATGTGTGACGATTTCCGGAGGGATGGCATGATTGTATGGGGTTCACAGGGCAACGGTATGGGGATGGGTGCGTGTACACCGTGGGACATGCGAAGTTGGGAGCCTCAACTCTGGTTTCTGAAGAAGTATTGGTTCCTGGTTGGAGGTTGGGATGACGAGTTGTGGAAAGCAGCGAGGTGGTGGCATACGATGAGGAACGAGAAGCTGAATCTGTCACAGTCATTTACGCATATATGAATAGCAGTCTCTCGTCTGTGTGATCAAAGAAGTGAGGACAAGCCGTTCTGAAGAGCAACAGCATGATCACACGGCATGCCTGGAAAGGCAACACTCGTTTGCGGATTTCTGTGATTGCGATTTGCTGTACCTTTACCTTTGGATGGAGGTGCCATCGCCCGGGCATCTGTTCCAACTTTGTCCACTCAGTATCTGGAGGACAAGACTGGTCAAGGCTGCCACTTGTTGGCAGTTGCCTTTCACTCCGAGGTTGTCAAGTTGCCTAACCAGTTGCCTGCATTTTAGTCTACAGTAGGTAGATCAGAACGTCACAGGCGGCGGACACCCCCTGTCAAGAGTCTCTGTCTGGTTTGCCGACGCCACAGCTGCAACGGATACGGCACGATTCTATTAGATTGGTGTGGCTGTAGTCTGTTAGTGATGAACTGTGCTATACCAGGCAAGGCTCTAGTGCAAACTGCATAGCTGGTCTAAAATAGGTGCATAAGGAGCATGAGCCGGCGGGTTTTGGTGGGGTGGATAAGCCGGGGCAAGGCTGCATAGAAGTCTTGCATTAACAGCATAAGCCACCGTCCAAAGAGTTCCATCGAATTCGATGGGGAGGGGCTGAATCTTTTCGATGGATGCAGTTGGAAACTCGGGACTCTCAGCCTCCTGGTCTTTGCAGGCGGGCATTTTGTAAGCTTTTTCCCAGAGGATCCAACCAGCAGAGGCGACGAGCCAGCCAGCAAGCAAAGCAAGCAAAAGCCAGGCCTACCACCTCCTACCTCTTTTTCTTGAGATCCCTGCTCTATCTAACCACCAAAGACCCTCACCCTCCCGCCTTCATCCCATAAAGTCGGCAACTCCAGAGACATTCTTCCACCTTATACTTTTCTGCCTGGTCTTTCAAGAAAAGGGCGACTCTCTGACGCTGCTGCTGCGCTTGCTTATCTCCAAGACAAGACAGACTCTACCGCCGGCCTCGCAAGCTCGTTCCGAGCCTCCTCACATCTTGTTCTGGTACGTTTTCCCCCCTCCAAAAAGGCTCTTTGTTCTCCCCGACAACGACACTCGAGACTGCGACTTGTCTAGAAGCCAGACTTGTGTCTCTCTTCCCTCTTGATCCGTGTCGCATGCCCGCCGGTGGTTGCCTACTTCACCTGACTGGAACCCTGACTGACTGATTTTGCTCCTGCAGCCCTCCACACTCCTGCGTCACCTCCTGCTCCCGGAGGCCTTCCGACTCACCTCTCACCCGGCTCACCACCTCGAATTCACCGTATCTACCGTTCATATAGAGCGTAAAGATGGTTCGCGAAACCAAACTCTATGACGTCCTGGGGGTATGTAGTTCTCGGCCTGGCCCATCTTGTAATACGTACGGCCATTAACCTGGTCTCTAGGTCGCTCCCACTGCCACTGAACAGGAGCTCAAGAAGGCCTACAAGGTCAATGCCCTGAAGTATCATCCTGGTATGTTCTGCAGGCTCTGACTCGACACCGTCCTTATCGCATTGTTTCTAACCCCCCTTTCAGATAAGAATGCCCACAACCCCGCAGCCGAGGAGAAATTCAAGGAGGTCTCCCACGCCTATGAGATCCTTTCCGACTCCCAAAAGCGCCAGGTGTACGACCAGTATGGTGAGGCAGGTCTAGAGGGTGGTGCCGGCGGCGGCATGGCCGCTGAGGATCTCTTCGCTCAGTTCTTCGGCGGCGGCAGCTTTGGCGGCGGCCTTGGTGGCATGTTCAGCGGCATGCAGAACCGTGGCCCCCCCAAGGCTCGCACGATCCACCACACTCACAAGGTCTCTCTCGAGGATATCTATCGCGGGAAGATCTCCAAGCTGGCCCTGCAGAGGTCAATCATTTGCCCCAAGTGTGAGGGTCGCGGAGGAAAGGAGGGAGCTGTTCGCCGCTGCCCCGGCTGTGATGGTCACGGTATGAAGACGATGATGCGACAGATGGGACCCATGATCCAGCGCTTCCAGACCGCTTGCCCCGACTGCAACGGTGAGGGAGAGATTATCAAGGAAAAGGATCGCTGCAAGCAGTGCAACGGCAAGAAGACCATTGTCGACCGGAAGGTCCTCCATGTCCACGTTGACCGAGGTGTCAAGAGTGGCACGAGAGTCGAGTTCCGCGGTGAAGGCGACCAGGCACCTGGTATACAGGCTGGTGATGTTGTGTTCGAGATCGAGCAGAAGCCGCATCCGCGCTTCACTCGTAAGGATGATGACCTACTCTTCCACGCCGATATCGAGCTTGTGACTGCCCTTGCTGGTGGTACCATCTACGTTGAGCATCTTGATGAAAGATGGCTCAGCGTCGAGATTCTCCCTGGTGAAGCTATCTCGCCAAGTACGTACCCCTTAAGCATACTATGGTTGCTTACTGAGGACTCTTACTAACCCATTCACAGATGCCGTCAAGATGGTGCGTGGCCAGGGTATGCCGTCGTATCGTCACCACGACTTCGGCAACCTCTACATTCAGTTCTCTGTCAAGTTCCCAGAGAAGTCTTGGACTCAGGATCCTGCCGCATTCGAGGCCTTGCGAAAGCTCCTGCCCCCACCTGCGCTGGAGAACATCCCTCCCGCTGATGCCATGACTGAGCCCGCTGATCTTGAGGACATTGACGGCCAATCAGGCGCCAAGGTCTTCGGCGGCGCCGCAGGCCAGGCGATGGATGAGGATGAGGAGGACGGCCATCCTCACGCTGAGCGCGTCCAGTGCGCTTCCCAATAAAGAGAATGCGGCCAGCACAAAATGGTTCGTTCAGGAGATAGCATTTACGGCGTGATGATCTGTCTTTGGCATGACTTTCCTCTACGATACAGCATGGGGAGCTTAGGTGCCATCATCGTCAGACGGCATGGCCACCAGAGGGATGCCTGTCCACTTCGTTGCTGGGCTCATTCGATGACGTTCCCCGAGCAGTTCACTGCTTGGTTTGACTCTGGTGGCCTTCTTGTGCCAAGCGGATCGATACTGGGTCATGATGGCCAATGGTAATGACAAAGTTCAGACGGATAGATGACGAGCTGGCATGCATTTCTTTTGGCTTTCTACCTCCAACATGAAGTATCAGACTCGGTGGCGGCGTTTAGAGGAATAGAAAGGCATTTGAGCTTTAATGGCCGATGTAGAAATCTTTACATTAGCTTTTTCTGCAGTTGAACTTTTCTTGCGCATTGATTCTCTGGTATCTCGACTAAGCTTCTGTGTCTGCCCCGTCTTCAAAGTCCACCTTACGTAGATTCTCCGCTGTGTAAAGTATTTTGCCCAGATCATCCACGGAGAGACCAATGTCTTCATTTTCGGCCGCATCCTCTTCAAAGTGCCCTGCGTTTGCTTGAGAGTCCTTGCCTAATTCTACCACTAATAGTGAAGCCTCCGGTTGGTCAACCGCTACTACCAGTCTGTTATTCTTGGTGGGAGACTTCAGCACTTCAAGACTCAAAGGATTGCCCTGCGTCTCAATTGTGCTCTCATACTGTATTGAGCCATCCCCTGTAAGTCGGAAGCAGAATATTGCGGGAACACTGCACTCATTAGCCAAACAACATCTTCGAAAACAATGGAGGGGGCACAAACCGTTCACATATAGCAAAGATGGAAGTAACCTGGGCGTCCGCACCAAAACTACTCGCTGAACATAGACCAGAGACTGCAACATTCTCTGACTCCTCACAGCTCTTCACTTTCTTCGCGTGTTCCAAGAGCGGTGCCTTCGAAAGCAGCTTTCCCTGTCTCCAGTTCCATGCGTATAGATCTTGGTCGCCACCACCAGATACGAGAAGGCTTGGTTGGTCAACAGGAACACAGAGCTTGTTGATGAACTCGTCGTGTCCGAGACAGTACGCCTCGATAATATGGGTTTGGGGTATACCCCTCGACACGCGAATGTGTTCATCTCGGTCGGCGGTCAAGACATACTGCTTACCGTCTAGGCTTCCCAGCGCGATGTCCGTGAGGAGCGAGACATGACCGAGCAGCAAATTGTGCTCGAATGAAGCGGCCTCAGACTTCGGTATGATTTTCTGCTTTTCGATTTGCTGCTTCTGCATCTCGAGAGCCCTGAGATTGCGACCCGTGTGCACGGTCAACGGGTTTGCTGATGGGGCGAAGGTTCTAGAGGGAGTTGGAGTCGATGACTCCCGTGCCGGAGTGTCTGACCTAGGCTTGTCTGATGGGATGAGAGGCAGAGAATAGACATCGCCGAACTTGTCTGCCGAGAGCAAGGTCTTGTTGTCTGGCGTGATCACAACCGAACATGGCCGCTTGGGCATCTGCCTACAAAGCTATGAGATTGAGTCCTACGACAGTAATGACAGGAGATGTACCGCTGACTGAGCTGCTTCAAGTTCCCTGCAAGATCGTGCTCGAATACCCAGATCGTCTTATCCTGCCCGCTAACCGCGACGATGTACTGTCCATTATTCGTCGCCGTAAGAACTTGGATGAATGGTCTTTCTGACGGGCCAGAAGCAGCATGTGCCCGCCTGTTTGCCTTCTTCTCAGAGCCCTTGGCCTCTCCATGCTTGCCATCCTCCTGGGTCTGCTGCTGTGCTGGTTCAGGGGTATCGTCGAGCCTTACGCGCTTTGCAGGTGGGCCCTGGTCTTGCTCAGGAGATACTTGTGATGAAGCGACAGCACTTGCTACCCCTTCACCCCCTGTGTAATCGCTTTTTGATTTGCCATTGGCCTGATTTGTCACGGGATGTCTCCAACTTGAGATGTAAGAGCCGTCCTCGATCTTGAATGAGTGGAGGTTACCCCCACGGGCCGCGAACAGAATGTCGTCGCGGGCCAGCACACACTGAAATGGCAGCTTCATGGTAAATGAGATCGTCTTCATCAATGAACACCGTCATGCATTTTGATAGACACCTTGTTGTACATGAGTCTCAAAGTCGAAGCAGTCAAGTAAATTTCGAGATATCACATGCTTCTGCACGTGATTGGAAGAAACGCTTGGCGGTAACTACCAATCGAAGCTTTCCTAAGTCGGCAAGCCCCACCAAGCCCTACCGTTCAGGACGGACGATGCGCACAGCAAAATTGCGTGTGGAGGAATCGCTGGTGGAACTTTTTCGAAACCTTCATATCTCGACCGACCGACCAAACCGAGTCACCCATAAATCACATCAACATTCCGTTTGCCCTTAAACATCCTGCCTTCACGATAAGAAGATATGGGGGGCAAATCTAGCAACAAGGCCGGCTACTTCGACAAGCTCAAGGGCTTGTTGGAGGAGTACAAGTCCATCTTCATCGTCTCCGTCGACAATGTCTCTTCCCAGCAGATGCACGAGATTCGCCAGGCCCTCCGTGGTGATGGTATTGTCCTGATGGGCAAGAACACTATGGTGAGTTTGCGCGAGAGGGATCGAGATCGGTTCTTGTAGCAATATTGGAAAAGCCATTTTGCTGATTCTCTGTCGAAATAGGTTCGCCGTGCCCTGAAGACCTTTATCCCCGATGCGCCCGAGTACGAGCGTCTCCTGCCCTTCGTCAAGGGCAACGTTGGTTTCGTCTTCACCAACGCCGACCTCAAGACCATCCGTGACAAGATCCTGGAGAACAAGGTCGCCGCCCCTGCCCGTGCTGGTGCCGTCGCCCCGGTCGATGTGTGGGTTCCCGCTGGCAACACTGGTATGGAGCCCGGCAAGACCTCCTTCTTCCAGGCTCTCGGTGTCCCCACCAAGATTGCTCGTGGTACCATTGAAATCACGACTGATCTGAAGCTCGTCGAGGCTGGTGCCAAGGTCGGCCCCTCTGAGGCCACCCTGCTCAACATGCTCAACATCTCTCCCTTCACCTATGGTATGGGCGTCACCCAGGTCTACGACCAGGGCAACACCTTCCCCCCTGATGTCCTGGACATCGGTGAGGATCAGCTGCTGAAGGCCTTCTCCTCGGCCATCACCACCATTGCCTGCATCTCCCTGGCCCTGAACTTCCCCACCCTGCCCTCCGTCATCCACTCCATTGTCAACAGCTACAAGAAGGTTCTCGCCGTCGCTGTGGAGACCGAGTACAGCTGGCCCGAGATCGAGGAGCTCAAGGACCGCATTGCCAACCCCGACGCCTACGCCTCCGCTGCCCCGGTTGCTGCCGCTACCACCACGGAGGCCGCTGCCGAGGAGAAGGAGGAGGAAAAGGAGGAGGAGTCCGACGAGGACGATGGTGGTTTCGGTGGTCTCTTGTTCGTGCATCCGCCCCCAGTTGATCAGGATTACGTGCTAACAGGGATTTTAGCGACTAAACGTCATGATGGCATATGGACGGTGTTTCTGGACTGGCAAGACTCTGGACTTTGGTCGGACTTATCGGTTTATTTAACAAGGAATGCGACAACCAGATCAGGTTGCAATCAATTGAAGCTATTGCATCTGGTCCAGAACGTTGAATCCCCTCATCTCGACATGTGACAGCAACATACCGGAATGTTGACTCCTCCCACGCTGAAAAGGTTAGCCTGCCATTTTATTGTCCCCTGAATCCGCCCACTCCCAAGTGTCAAAGATTATACAACAAACACAAAGAGCTTTTTAACCCTGAACTTTTCTGATGACAACCCATCACCACCCTATGAGACACAATCCCTATGTCCGATATAATACATCTCCGACAACCGCAGTGGGGTATCATTGCTAACAACCGTCAAAGCCCAGATTCTAATGTACATTTGTGCCCTATCCTACAGTTGTGCCCATCCGGGACTTGATCTTTCCGTTATGTTGTACAGCGTTCCCCTTCGTAGTATCACCCATGACCTGCTGAGCCACCTGTATAGCTTGCTCTGGCAACCCAGCCAGCCTTGCGACTTTGAGCGCGTGGCTCTGTCGATTGATGCCTTTCCGTAGTCTGTGAACGTAGACAAACCCACCGTGCTCGTCCTCCTCGACGTCAGTGCAATACGTCTCCACGATGCCCTTGTCGCCGCCGTCAGCGACGCGCATGCCGTGATCTGCCACCAGGTCCGCAATGGTATGGAAGTGCGTTGCGAACAGGGTCCGGGACTTGTTGATCGTGGCCAGATGATGGAGACAGGCAAAGGCGACCGCGGCGCCGTCCTCGGGCGTCGTGCCGCGCCCGATCTCGTCCATGATGACGAACGACCGCGGCGTGGCGTACCGCAGGATCTGCGCCGTCTCCAGCATCTCCACCATGAACGTGCTCTGGTCGCGGTAGAGGTTGTCCGCCGAGCCGACGCGGCTGAAGATGGCGTCCACGATGCCCAGCTCGGCGTAATCCGCGGGCACGTAGCACCCTATCTGCGCCAGGATCGTGATCAGCGCGTTCTGCCGGAGAAAGGTGCTCTTGCCCGCCATGTTGGGCCCGGTGATCAGCCACAGCTGCCCGTGGGACGGTGCGCCGACGAAGCAGTCGTTCCGTGTAAAAGACCGGCCGGCTTCCTGCAGCCCGCCTTCGACGGTGGGATGCCTGCCCCCGACAATTGTGTGCGCCGTGCTGTGGTTGAGAACGGGCCTAGTCAGGCTCTGCTCGATGGCCAAGCGCGCGAAGGATGTCGTAATATCCAGCTCGTCAAGAACCGCCGCATTCCGCCGCAGCTTCACAATATTGAGCACAACCTGTTGACGGAGTTGTTGAAAAACGCGCTGCTCTTCAGCTCGGATCTGAAAGCGGACTTGGTCTAGTTTCTGACCCAGTTTGGTCCATTCTGGGAGATGAAAGGAGCGCGTCGTCCGACTGGAGCTGATGGCCTTGATATCTGTGACATTGCGGGTATCTTTGCCCTTGATGTGGCAGATATGGCCGAGCCCAGGACTCCATCGCAGTGTGAGACTGGATGCCCCTAGCCGCTCTTTCAATGTCTCGCTTAGCAACGCCTTCTCCTCCCATAGAGATGCAAGTTCGGCGTGCAGCCGCCTGAGGCCGGGACTCGCTTCTGCTCTCATGACCCAGACCTCATTGTCTTCGCCGTAGTAATCCTTCAGTGAAGTGGCCTTTTTCTTCTTCGCAGCAGTCTTGGGCAGCGCCGACGAATCGTCCGGTTCGCCTTCAGTGCCAATCACTTCTTGCGCCAGTGCTATCATCTCTCCGGCTTCGATGTCTTCAATTTGGTGCTGCTGGACGAGTCCCTCTTCATCAATTGCCTCCCTGATACGGCGGGCTAGAGCCAGTGGCTGGTCAAGGCTGATGCGGCCCACCATGACTTTGAGACAGTCATTGTCCTGATTGTCGGCAGAAGCATTTCCCCTATCGAGCATAGAGACAATGTCCTCCGTGGCCTTAATGGTGTTAGCAAGCCCCAAGAGATCATCGGCATCCCCACGGCCCAGAGCAAACTTTTGGACAAGCCGTTGTGAGTCATGGCTTCTACGCAGGAGGAGAATGAGGCCATCCCGCAGTGTTTCATCCTGAATGAAACGCGCCACGAGGTCTTGCCGGAAGCCGATGGTTTCCAGGGACGTCGATGGCGCGCTCAGCCACTCGTTGAGCAGCCTGGCGCCACTTTTTGTCACGGTGCGCCTGATGGCATGCAGCAAGCTCCCTCGGAAGACGCTGTCCCTGATTGTCTGTTTGACCTCCAGTGATCGCATGCTATTTTTGTCAATGTTCATGACCTGCATTGTCTCGTGACGGAGCGGAGGCTGCAGCTTCATGCTGATCCCCTGGAGCCGGTCCTTTACGTAATGCAGCAGAAGACTGCCGGCCTTGACTTCATCGCCGGTGAAACTGTTTAGTGCATGCGGCGGTATCTCAGATTCAAGCATGGGTGTCCAATCGGACAGGGACGCCAGGTCACCTTGAGGCGTGTACGTGATGAGGTGCTTCTCCTCAGCCAATATGGAGAACACATGGTGGCTTCGGTTGGTCTGGAGATCTTCGTCCAGCACAACTTCCCTTGGACAGACGCGAGATAACGTCGACCCTAACGACGATAGTGTGGTGGACTGAGTGAAGAACTGGCCAGTGGACAGGTCCAGCCACGCTAGACCTATAGGTGAGGAAGGACTGGAGAGGTCTGTAGGAGATAGATTACTATGGGCATCTTTTTCGATAGGCGTCTCCTCGGCATGGTCTTGCTCCGGAAGGTGGATGGCCATAACATAGTTGCTGGCATAGGGATCCATAAAATTCTCATCGATCAGGGTTCCAGGGGTGATGATGCGAGCAACTCGGCGGTCATGCATCAGGCCACCTGACTTTACCTTCTCAGAGGCATCATTGGGAAACTCCTCAGCGATAGCAACGTATCGGCTCAGGTCCTGAACTAGTATCCTAAGGAAGCGATCTAACTGGAAGAAGGGAAACCCGGCCTAGCAATCCATCAGAAACGTGTACCTCCATAAACAAAAACATACGATGGGCCAGGCGGGGGAGAGGGATAGGGAGAGAAGAGATAGGTACTACCATTGGGACAGGGCCGGCGCTGGTCTTCTTCTGAGCAACCTTGAGGTTCAGGAGAGGCCCGTACTCCTCGGCATGCTCAAAGTACAGCTCGTAGAAGCCACCGACGCGGGTCAGCAGGACGCAGTTGTCAAACTTCTGCATATTACGCCGAGCCTGTAACACCACGGTGGGATACGCGGGGGCCGCCTCCTCGGCTGGGAGAGGCTCTGCGTGGATCGCGCCTTGGGGGAGGTCATTGAGCGTCACGACCGTCTTGGTCTTCTTGCCCCGGATCTGCTGGTGCTGCTGGTGCTGCAGTAGCACCACCACGCTTGACGGCCATGGTCTCCTCCTGGCAACGGCGCAAAGACTTGGCCGAGAAGAGGAAGAGGAGTAGTGACAGACCGATCCACCAGCCGCCGCCCCGCGATGTAGACGAGGCAGATAGGGTGAGCGGGTGGCTACATGGTCATGGTCATGGTCATGGCGGCTCGAGGGCAGCCAGATGGTGGCAACGGGAACGGCCCTAGACGCCACATGTGGTTCGGGACTGACGATTCGTGAGCGAACAACTGGCGCCAGACGTAGGTTTGGCATCAAGATGGCCTGTTCCGGCAGTGGTGCTCTGGGTGCGATGGAGTGACGTGCAGGAGGGTGGTCTAGACCATTAATAAGTTAAGGTACGGTACGGGACAGTAGCTCGTAGGTAGGTACGGAGGAATGCGACGGTGCTAGGTAATGATGCCCGGCAGGGTAGTGAGAAAAGTACGTACCGAAATTTACCTTCCGTTAGGAGATGAACGGTATACCTAGGGGATACGCACGGAGATACGGTAAGGATGACAGGCCCGGCAGGGTGTTATAGGGCAAAAAGTCTACGATTCTTAGGCTGCCTTAGGGGCGGGAACTTTGAAGGGAGCAATGCGGAGAGGATAGGGGTTGCGCCAACGTGATCTGGCGAAAATGTTAAGGAACAAGAGAACAAGCCGGAGGAGAAGGGCCCAAAATCGTGTGGTTCCAGGCCAGAGTCAAGCAATTTACAGCGCGATGGCGCCTCGCATGTGCCACAGGGCTCCTCCTACATGTACAGCTGCTGCCGGCTGTAGCCCAGTAACTCGATCGTCTGACAGCTGGATCTCGAATTGACACACTGTGCCGCATCGCTTCTTCTCAGCCGTCGCCACCCTAATCAAGTGCGGAAGGGCACTGTATATTTACTGTGCTCACTCAGGAAGTACTTCGGAGCGACTGAACGGGGCTCTTCAGATCAGCAACCAGAATCACGACTCAATCACTCAATTCATCATGACATTAGTTACCCGGGATCCAGATACGAATCGTGTCCGCCAACTCGCCTTCCATGTCAACTGCACAGTGTTGGAATATGATGTGCTTGTCTATACAACACACACAAGCACAACGTTCGAGATATTGCTGGCCTCGGGTGATGTCGCATTGTGCATAAGTTTTGGTAATTTGAGATATGGCCCATTGTATGGTAGACTTGAAGAAGAGTGGCTACCATGTGTAGGCAGTCTGGAGATGAGAATGTCGCAACTCCAAATCGAGCCACATTTGATCAAATTCCAAATTGACCACGGCGACGACAAACAAGGGCCCGCTGCCAGAAACAAACGCCCTGCCGCGGGGATCGACATGATGGACGTAGATCGGGTGCCAGGAACCGTGGGATACACAGTAGTAATCGCATGGTAGATATGGAGATACTGGTACAGCATGGCATGTATAATGTATGCATGTGTCTATGTGTGTATGTCCCTGTAGCCAGCCATCCATCCATCCCAGGAAAAGCCTCCTTCACGCGGGGGACCGCTGCCGTGCCCGCGCCGGGTGGTGCAAGATTGGCCTTGCTGCCAGATCTCGCACATTCCTGGTCCTGGTCTAGCCCAGTCTGAGGAAAGGCTGTTTGAGTTCTCCCTCTCTTCTTCTTCTCTCTCTCTCTCTCCCTGTGCGGTAGGTAGACGGAGAGCGGAGGAGGAGACAAAAGGCGAGATAGAGTCGAGAGTTGAGAGTTGAGTGCCAGCAGGGGGTTTGCCAGCGAGGGAATTGGCGAGGCCAGAATGACCCAATAGTGGCCCGATGTGTCTAAGGGACGCTGGCCCGCCGGTGGCTGTCATTTGCCCGCCCTGGCCCCTACAGCGAAACACGCTGTCGGCATCGACCGATACGGCCGCCTCTGCCACCACGCCTCGTACCATTTCTCCCAGCGCCGTCATCCTGCCCGCGCCGTCTGCTCCAAAGAATCGAAAGACGCCCCCGCCGGGCCAGCCTGTCCGCGCCTGTCTGCGCCTTTAGCTCTCTCCTCCAGATGGACCCATGAACCCATCAAATCTAACCTTGATACCGGAAATCCGGTGCTTATGGCCCCTCTGTACGTACGAGGGCGACCACCTTTAGGTAGGCACTCCGCTGAGCTGAGCCGTTCTGGTCTGCTCTGGCCTGGCTGGTCTGGTCTGTTCCGTTGGCCTGCAAGCGCACCACGGGCGGCCCTTTTCTTGCTCAAAGTGACAACCAGGCCGGTCGGTATAAATCATCTCGCCTCTCCTATCCCCCACCCCTTCGCGGGGAACACAGTCTGTTCTCCCTCCTGTATACACACGTCGTATTGCTCGCAGTGCTCCGTTTCCTCATCCTCTCCTACTACCTACGGAGTGGTCCATCCCAATATCCGAACAGGCAAGCTGCCTCTCGTCAGTTAGGTACTTGCATATCAGATACACATACACATATACCAAGAGTGTGGTGGAGCAGTTCCTAGTATCACCCCATCTCACATTACAAACTCACAACAACAAAAAGGGGACATGGCCACATCGATGCCGCTACCCCTAAACCCTCACGTCCCGGTCACACCTCCACCGGACCACCAAACCTTCATCAAGCCTGAAGGCCCTCCGTCTCCCCAGAACCTCAAGTCGTTTGTGCAGGGCGTATACGGGAGCATGGAAGCAAAGCTACAGGCACAGGCAACCCTATCATCGGCGGCAGCAGCGGCAGTACCCGCCGCCAAAGACGCACAGAAGGCGACGGACCCGACGGCAGCAGCCCTCGACCCAAAGTACGTCGCCATGGTGTCACGGATCGCGTCCTACTACCAGCAGCGGTGCCAGGCCGTGGCCAACTTCCAGCAGCAGAGATGCCAGGCCTGGGCGAACATGCACCGGCAAAAGTGCCAGGAGATGATGCAGGCGGCGATGCTCGTGGTCGCCTGGTACATCCGAGACCGCATCAACCGCCGGCGGAGGAGGCAGAAGCGCCACTTCCGCAAGGGCCTGTCCGAGAGGGTGTCCCGGAACAGGGTCACCAAGGGCGAGTCTGTGCGGAGATGGGTCCTGAACGTCCCCGAGGGCGCGCTGTCGCCGAATAACCCGGTCAGGGAGATGTTCGCCGACGACGGAGAGGCCTCGTTCGATATCGACAAGGAGGTGCTCCCGGACAAGGACACCAAGCTGTTCAACGTGGCAGACAACCTCATCAAGAGGCAGCTCTGCAAGATTGACGTCCCTCTGATGGGCGCCCTCTCCTTCGACGAGAGCGACAGCGAGAGCGAGGAGGAGGAAGAGCCCGAGGACATTGAGCTCGAGGAGGAAGACATCGAGGATGATGACGACGACGAGGAAGAGGACGATGATGCGGATGATTATGAAGACGAAGATATGGAAGACGGCGACGACATCGGCTCGGAGTTGGTCCAGCACGGCACCGGGGGCGGCAGCCGCAAGCGCACCCGGACATCCAGTTCCGGTTGATTGGGCATCGTTCCGGCGTTACTGCGACACAGAACACACACTTGATGCGGGCATGATATATGACTTGGGAATGAGTTTGTGTGTGTACATATAGGCACTTCACTTTACCTTACAGGGCGTTTCAAGGCTGAGCTGGACTGGGCTGGGATCGGGGTTTGCATGATGATGTCTGCTAATTTACCTCAAAGATACCTCTTCCATAGTAGAGGAATGGACGGTTTTCCATTCTAAATAAATGATTCTCCTCCCGACAAATCGCATTCCGCTCAATATGCAAATTGATTGCTCCCCCCGGAGGCTTTAGGTCGTTCCTGGCTGGCGGCTTCATAGCCGCGCTTCTAGACCAGGTGATCCCAAGTTATTTTGACTTAGATTTTCAACATCGTATCTATGAGTAACGATCGCCGTTGCTGCCTCTTTCGTTGATGACTATCGGCATTGATATACTTGGAAATGCGCTCATTTTGAGAGACTTATCTCAAAGAGAGACTTATCTCAAACCTGCTCTAGCGCTATAAGGTTGGAATAGAGTCGGCGCAATGTCTGGTTTATTCGAGATGTCGAGTCGATCCGATGACCACAATATCGGAATTATTGAATGGTAGGCAGAATCCCGGCTCTGAACAGCGAGGTTGTATTGATGACGCCTTGTGTCCCCCTGCATACCCATGTTCACCTACATTTATGATCATCTATCCACCGTTGTGCTCCCCATCGTCGTTCTCGCGTGGCTGTCTGTCCCTACAAGTCTCTACTATCATTGATGTGGGCAGTAACACAGCATTAAAGCAGCCCATCATATTGAATTTCCACGATTGTCTCAACAGCCCTGCAATTAACACACAGAGGACATTGAGCCTCTCTGCCTTGAGGTTGACTTATATAGTTCTAGTCCTCACCTTCCATTTGAGTGCGGTCTTATGCGACTCTAAGTTTAGTTAGCCGGGGCACTAACAATCCAGCGACCTTCCGCAAGCAGGCTTATGACAATCGGGAACTGGATCTGCGGTCCCAGTGGCTGGGCAGTTGATCACACACCCGCCGGGGCACACACCACACACCGATTAGAGGCCCCTCACGACCCCGCATAAGTTGGGCTCCCGCCGCTCCTGCAGTGCAGCACAGCGCGGCCAGTCGTCGGCGGGACAGGTGACGGTTCGAGCTAAGACTTAGACGGGTATCGGCAGGAGGAAAGTACAGGTATGGTAGGTACTTGAGGTATGGTAGTGTATGCTGTGCTGTAACAGAGCAGCGACAACCCCTCCTATCTGACACTGACCGACTGGGTGTATGATAGGTAGTCATGTAGTGGAGTGGGGCCCTCCTCGTTCCTGTTGACGTACCTGACCTTACCTTACTGTGTACTTACTTACCGGGTAGAGCTCCCACAGCTTTAAGCTGATCGTCTCCTCCCTCTCTTCTTCTCTTCACTTCCCATGCACTCTCATCGTCAGCTCAATGAGCCAATGGCTGGTTTGGGGCATCTACTAAGTTGATTGTTCATTCGTTACTTGCATCATTTTGTTGGTTTCCATCCGCAGCCTCCCCGCCCGTTACGTTACCGTTAACTCCAGCCACCTCTTACACACCACCTATACCTACGTAGGTTGATGAAACCGCTACGAAGACCGCACCTCATCCCCGGCACTCGGAGCTGCTAGAAACCTCACGCCTGCTTCACCTTCGTTGCACAAACCTCATCACCCTCTGCTCACGTTCGGCCGGCCGTCCCGCAGAGAACGGGCTTCCTTCGCAACAATCACAGCGCAGCAATCATGGGAGGCGAACGTGCCGCTCTGCCTAAGCAGAAGACCTCCTACCCCGTCCGGGCTCCCAAGCCCGTGGGGAAGTGGATAGAGAACATCTACAGAGACAAGATTGGCCAATTCTACGGCAAAGGACAATATGAACACCAGAACCTCGTTGCGTAAGTTGGAACACTTACCACCGCCGATTTAACATTCCGTCTCTAATGCCTTTCTTGCAGAATGCTCGTGGAGGGCGAAGCCTCCGGGGAGCCCGCCGTCAAGATATCGGTGTGGTCCGCCCCCGATCTATCTCGTCCCACCTTTGAGGAGGCAACCTCCCATGAGTTCAAGCCAACCCGCGTTGGAAGCGTCTACGGCCCGTCCTGGTCCACCCATTGGTTCAAGGTGGTGCTCACTGTACCTGAAGAGCTTCAAGATAAGGAGGTACTCGAGTTTCACTGGGACGCAAACAATGAAGGTTTGATCTGGTCCGAAGAGGGCCATCCATTACAAGGTCTCACCGGCCGCGGTGAAAGAGTCGAGTGGGTCTTACCCAACTCCTACCGCGATGGCAAGGAACACACGTTCTACGTTGAGATGGCCTGCAACGGCATGTTTGGCAATGCGCCTGGTGGTGACTCCATTCAGCCACCTGACCCAAACAAGCGCTTTGCTCTTTCTGTCGCTAAGATCGTCGCCGTCTTCGAGCCTGCTCGCCAGCTTTGGATCGATACGTGGATCATTGGCGATGCTGCTAGAGAGTTTCCTGACAACTCGTGGGAGCGACACAAGGCCCTCGACGTTTGCACCAGAATCATTAATACCTTCGTACTCGGTGACAAGGACTCAGTGAGAGAATGCCGCAAGATTGCCCAGGAATACCTTGGCCCAGATGTCGACTCGTCAAAGGTATACGACACAGACAAGGAGCCGATTGTCTACGGCATTGGCCACTGCCACATTGACAGCTGCTGGCTGTGGCCTTTTGCGGAGACCAGGCGCAAGGTTGCACGTTCCTGGACGAACCAGTGCAACCTCATGGAGCAGTATCCCGAGCTGAACTTTGCCTGTTCCCAGGCACAACAGTACAAGTGGCTGCGTGATGGATATCCTACTGTTTTTGACCGGGTTAAGTCCAAGGTCAAGGGAGGACAGTTTCATCCTATCGGTGGCAGTTGGGTAGAACATGACACAAATATGCCCAGCGGAGAATCGCTCGTCCGTCAGTTCCTATACGGCCAGAGGTTCTTCGAGAGTCATTTTGGACAACGCTGTCAGACGTTTTGGCTTCCTGACACTTTTGGATACTCTAGTCAGCTGCCACAACTGTGCCGATTGGCTGGCATGAACCGATTCCTAACCCAGAAACTCAGCTGGAACAATATCAATAAGTTCCCCCATACCACTTTCAATTGGATCGCCTTGGATGGAAGCCAGGTCATTTGTCATATGCCTCCCGCAGAGACGTACACAGCTGAGGCGCACTTTGGAGATGTGAAGAGGAGTTTGTCTCAGCATAAGTCTATGGATCAAGACCATACCTCTTTGCTTGTGTTTGGCAAGGGAGATGGCGGTGGTGGCCCAACCTGGCAGCATATCGAGAAATTGCGCCGTTGCCGAGGTATCAGTGACAAGGTTGGCTTGTTGCCAAGGATCCACATGGGCAACTCCGTGGACGACTTCTTTGACAAGCTCGAGCTTAAGGCTGACAAACTTGTCACTTGGTACGGTGAGCTGTACTTCGAGCTTCACCGAGGCACTTATACGACTCAAGCCAACAACAAGCGAAATAACCGTCAGTCTGAGGTCATGCTCCGAGACATCGAGCTGCTTGCCACCATTGCTTCTGTAAAGGACACATCGTACAAGTATCCAAAAAAGGAGTTAGATGACATGTGGGAATCTGTTCTACTGTGTCAGTTTCACGATTGTCTGCCTGGAAGCTCTATTGAGATGTGTTATGATGATTCAGACGAGGTATGATGCCATTTACCGTCTCTTGGGAACGTCCTACTAATTGATGTATCTCGATAGATCTATGCAGAGGTCTTTAAGACCGGAAAGCGTCTCTTAAAGGAACTCTATGATACCCTTGGTGTATCTGAGGTTGCTGCGACTCGCGTCGGAGACGGCGTGGCTCTCAATACGCTTCCTTGGCATCGTAAGGAGTTGGTCGAGATCTCTGAGACCGAAGCTGCTGTGGCCTGCGGCCAGGGTCCTCTAGTGGACCTTCGAACTTTTAAGACATCAGAGTCTGAGAAGTCAGTCTCCATCAAAGAGGTCTCGAAAGGTGTCTTCGTTTTGGAGAATGAGCAACTACGGGTTCAGGTGGACAACGGATGCATCACTTCTCTTTATGACCGCCAGGTTGATCGCGAGGTCATTGCCGAGGGCGGCAAGGCGAATCAGTTCGTCATCTTTGATGATAAGCCACTGTACTGGCAGGCCTGGGACGTTGAGGTTTTCCATCTGGACACCAGAAAGGAGTTGCCCTGCGGAACTTCCACAATATCAGAGGACAAGTCGCACCGAGTCAGCGTCAAGACACACATCAAGATTTCCGACGAAAGTAGTATTGAATCCACCATTAGCTTGTCGGCTGCGGTTAAGGGCCAGCAGTCGTTCGTCGAGGTGTCCGCCGACGTGGACTGGCACGAGACTATGAAGTTCTTGAAGGTCGAGTTCCCAGTTGATGTTAGAAACACTGAGGCATCGTATGAAACCCAGTACGGTATTGTCAAGAGACCGACTCACTACAACACAACGTGGGATATGGCCAAATTTGAGGTGTGCTGCCACAAGTTCGCGGATCTTTCCGAGAATGGGTACGGCGTGTCTATCTTGAATGACAGCAAATATGGCTTTGCGACCTGCGGCAACTTGATGCGCTTGTCTCTGCTCCGTGCCCCCAAGGCTCCTGACGGTCACGCAGACATGGGTAAGCACCATATCCGCTGGGCCATTCTGCCTCACGAAGGCGCTCTGGGGCCCACCACGGTCCGCAAGGCCTTCGAGTTCAACAATCCGCTCAAGCTGCTCTCAAAGCCCAAGAGCTCCGCTCTGGCCACAAGCACTCCCCTAAAGCTGACTGGTGATACCGCTCTCATTCTCGACACCGTCAAGCGTGGCGAGGACGATGAGGACGTCAGCCGTGGCGAACTTCCCAAGAGGAAGGGCCAGAGCGTCATTGTGCGAGTCTACGAGAGCTTGGGTGGTCGCGGCCGCGGCACCATCGAGACGACATGGAATGTCAAGAAGGTCTCCAAAGTCAACCTGCTGGAGGATGATGGCGAGGAGGTTGAGTACGAAGATGGGAAATTTGATATCGTGCTTAAGCCTTTCGAGGTAGCAACTTATCGCCTGCAGTTGTAGAGTTATATGAGGACATGCAGGCAGCGTTATAGCGAAGGAGGGATTGTATAGTATAATAGCGTCTTTTGGAGTTATGGTTAAATATGCAAACATCCAAAATTGTTGACAATGTTTCGTTCGCTTTGAGTAAATTCGAACAGTGATAATGCTAGGATATATCCTAAGGTCTCTGAGATGGCAAGGTGTGCCGTCGCCAGAATACAAGGTCCATTCCGAAGTCATGTTTTCCCACGCTGGTACGAAAGATATAATACAGGAACATGCATACAGCCATCACTCTCATTCAAGGGGAATCATCGGGCAGCTCATCCAACACCTTCTCGACAATGTCAATCAGCTCGTCAATATCCGGCCGCTCGCTGGGCTCGACCTTGAGACACCTCCGCACGACCTCCCGGATGGGCTCGCTGATGCTCGTGTCGTCCGCGCCGGGGCTCGCCGCCGCCGCCGCCGCGGCGGACTCGCTCAGCCCCGTGCCCGTCCGCTTCGCCTTGCCCTTCTTGGCGCCGGGGCCCTCGTCCGGGAAGCGCCAGTCGCCGCCGAGCACGCAGATGCTGAGGGAGCCGCCGGTCTCGTCGCTGCGCATCTCGAACGGCGACTTGCCGACGAGGCAGGCGTACAGGGTGCAGCCGAGCGACCAGATGTCGACCTTGGTGTCGATGACGGCGCCGGTCTTGACGTCGAAGAGCTCGGGCGCGCGGTACGGCATCGTGCTGTGCTCGGCGGCCGTGTCCTGCGTGGCGATGGCCAGGGACCGCGACGTGATGGGCAACGGCGACGAGGCGATGCTGCCGAGGTCCATGAGGATAGGTGTGCTGCCGTTGTCGTCTATCATGATGTTTCCTGCAATGGAATGGTTGTTAGCTGCTTGGGATCTGTCCGGTCGGCATAGGCATGCGCTGTGGCCGTGACTTACCGGGCTTGATATCCCGGTGGGCATAGCTCCGGACTTGGCCCTCTGGTACACCCTCCTCTTCACTCATCAATGGCCGCTGCTGCTCCGTCTCGTCCTCTTCATCTGTAGCGGCCGCCTGAACCGCCCTCTTCCCGCTGCCCTTCGTAATTGCGACATTCTCATCGACGCCGTTGACCCGCATCTCCATCCTCTCCCCTCCCCCGGCCGCGCCGCCTCCCCTGTACTGGTGCATGTTCCGCAGGCCCTTGCACACGCCGAGGAACAGCTGCATGAGGTGCTTCTCGGGGAAGCGGGTGTGGTTGACGAGGTTGGCGTTGATCAGGTCCTGCAGGTTGCCGCGGCGGTAGTACGGCAGCAGCACGTAGACGGTCTTGCTCGAGGGGTCGTTGCGCTCGCTGGCGATGCTGTAGTCGACGCTGTGGATGATGCCGGGCGTGCGCCCGAACAGCTTGTAGGCGTCGACCTCCTTCATGGCCTGCGCCACCGACTCGGCGCCGAACGGGCATCGGATCTTCTTGAGCGCAAACAGCTCCGACGTGCTGGTGTCCTGCACGAGGTAGACGTAGGAGAAGCCGCCCTGTGCGAGTGGGGAAAAAAGGAGCCGTCAGCACATCGTCCGGATAGCTAGGCCAAATCGGCCGATCCCCGGGACAGACTCACCTCGCCTAGTAACCGCAGGATCTTGAAGCTCCGGCTGTTGATCTTCAACGTCGGCGAGCCAGGGAAGCAATTGAGGCAGTTACCCAAGCTGTAGAATAAATCGAGAAGAACCTGGGCCATGATGGCTGATGGCGCCGCAAGATCAGCGGGCAGATGTCGTCGTCAATGCTGAGTTCTTTGCTTCCAGCTTCCAGCTTCGTCAGCTGAGGCTTGGTGTTTCTGTCAGAGCTTGGTAGGACCCAGCCAAGAGATACGTCGTGGTGAACGACGGAACACGCGATTCGGCACTCGTGGGTTGCGCAGAGACGTCTCGGGGTATCGAATTGATTGAAGAGAAAACGCAGGGTCAGATCGTCGTGATGTCGAGTTGTGTATGTTCGAAGTTCGGGGAAAGTGGTCAAGAGTTGGATCTTGAGCGTCGCGTACTGTAGGGACTGATGTCGGGGTGTCTTGTAAGACGCTGGAGCCAATTGCGACTGGCGGGCCGCTTGCGCCACATAATGCTCCAACTAGCCCACCACATGCTGCAGGGGTCCATTGCTAAAATTGGCTGCCGTCCACGAGGCTTAAATAGAGACTATCTGGCAGAAGCGTGGTGATTCAGATACCGACCAGTTCGAGTGATATCTTAATGCCCGCCATTCCCCTGAGCTAGATTGACGAGCAAAACACTCGAAAGGCAGGTCAAATTGGGGTTGTAATATATTAAAATCATAAAATGAGCTACAACGGCGAGGTATCTCAATTGGGCCGAAACTCCCAAAGAGCATGGGCAACAAATTAGTCAAACATTGCTCCCGGCAATCCTGAAGAAGCCCCGTCCTTCGCATCTGGAAGCTAAATGTGATGTAAGTATGTGGTATCATCGCTATAAAATGCCATGTCTTCCCCCGGGACCCTTTTTGTGCGTGCAGTGGTGTACAACGAGCCTGTTGTTACAAGTATTAGAAAACTAGAGAGGGACGGACGATCTCGTCACGTCCGTTCATGGACAACTTCGTCTCCCGTGGTTCTTTACCCCTTTCCTTGCCAACAGTCGTCCCTCATCCCGCATCCCGTCATGTATTAAAATATCAGTAGCAAGTCCGTAGTCGTTTAGAAGGCATCCTCAAATGGACAGTCGACGCTATCATGGCCATCTCGTTCACACAGAGCGCACCACTTGCCAGCATCAATGACGCCGCTCTCCTTGCCGGCGACCGGTCCTGATTCCATCGGATTTGGCAAGATGTTGATAGTGGGCGGGACGCTAGTAGGCGCCTTGGTCTTGATAGGCGACAGCGGAGCAGGTTTAAACTCCTCCTGACCTGTGTTCGGTGTCAGTCCCTTCAAGCCTTCGCGTACCACATCCTTGCCAGTCTTCGAGTCGCCGTTGGTAGTGGTCTGCTCGGTCTGAGGACCGAACATGTTTGTGCAAGTGAGGATATCATGCCCCGATGTCTCGCAGATCTCGCACCAGAGGGTGCTAGTTTCCGTAGCTGAAGAGAACGCATCACTTTCAGGCATGGTATCCAGTGTTGGGCCGCGAGTGTGAGTCTTGCGAGCTTCAGGTGAGCCAGGCTCGAAGTCTCGAGCTAGGATAACTGTGCCCCGTGAATCACGGAATGATGACCGTTGATTTGCACTGCCAATCGTCATGGCACTGCCGCGATGAGTCGTAGCGCTCCCCCTACGGAGCATCTCGATCTCGCGCTCTAGGTCTTCCTCACGGCTGTTCTTGTTCTCAAGAAGAGCTCGCAAGTCCGAAACTTCCCGCTCTAGCTTGTCTTTTGCCATATGTGCGTCAAGTGACTCCTTATGTCGGTGCGACTGGAAGGAGCTCGTGCGTTGTGGCAGGCCAGGACGGTCCACATCTGCCGGTACGGAGTCTCGACTCAAAGAGTGGATGATAGCCTTGAGACCCCTGATCTCATCCTCCTTTTGCTCCAATTCCTTGGAGTTAGATGTTGCGTCGCCGTTCATGCCTCCGTGACCTCCGTTCATTGCTGCAGATGCCTTCTCACGTTCGCGCCGTAGCTCTGATCTCGTTCTCTCGACTTCACCTCTTAAGAACTCAACCTCGCCGCGAGCTTCAGCCTCTCCTCGTCTAGCGTCTTCTAGACCTTCTTCAAGCTCTTGTACAAGTTCTTCTAATTGCTTGAGTTGAGATGCAACAGCGTCGACATCCGTAGTCCGTTCTTGAAGGTCATGAACCTCTTGCATAAGCTCTTCTATCCGTTTCTCATATACCCGCTCTGTTTCTGTGCTGGCCATTTCTAGGGTATCAATAGTGCTTCTAAAATCGGCTCTGTGGGCGTCAAACTCGGCCGTGAGCATGGCAATCTTCTCGTTCTTCTCTCTGAGCAGCGCGCGGAGCTGGACAGCATCCTTATCGTCAATGCTACCTCTTCGAAACCTCGGCGCATCGGCATGCTCCATCAGATCTTGTACCTCGGCCAAGCTGCTTTCCATTTCTGCCAACGTAGCAGCCTGTTCTTTCAGTTGCCGGTCGCGGTCCTCGAGTTGAGTGCGCAGACGCTCGACCTCCTCCTCGTTAGCTCCCGCTGCCCTGGAGCCGGGACGCATTTTCAGATTGAGAGAAGAGACTGAGCCGATGCTGCCATTCGCTTTCGTCCGACTGACGCCTACCGGCGTTGTCTCATCGTCCGTAAAGCCTGATGACGACTGGCCGAGTTGTCCCAACGCGGAGGCGCTCCGGGGCGGAATGCTCGTCTTTGACGGCCGTGCGAGACCTCTCTTACTTGGATCGCCGGGCGTCGCTCGGACACTCTGTGAAAACTTATTTGATGTGGGACTCCCATATCGAGGAGGATTTTTGGGGGCCGGAGTTGCGATTGAAGGCCGTGGCCCCGGGGTCATCTGGAGCCTTCGCACCGGCGAGTCAGGCCGAGGAAGCGAAGTCCTAGGTTTCTTCCCGATCGGACTGGGTGCGCGTCCAGGACCAACGGATTGGCTGAACTTGGGTAGCGATGGCGTGGGCGGCGTGTAGTTGATTGAGTTCTGGTTTCCGACCTTCAACCCGGGAGCTGGTGCGGTTGTGGGCGTGAGCGGAAACGAGCTTGCAGATGTGGGCGGCGAGTCACGTCGGACTGCTTTGGAGAGAGGAAGGAAGATGCCAGCTCCCGGGACCGTGGTAGTGAAATACGAGATGCTACAAGGACAAACGCGTTAGAACCGTGTCGAAGGCGCGTATTGTAATCATAATGGACTCACCCATCGACATCGCCGTTGTTCTTGCCGCGCGACGCGAACTCTTGCGCAAGCTCAACGCCGGCAAATACGCCTTTTCGCCCTTGCACGGAGCCTACGAAGCGCACCACACCCCAGCCGCCGGGAACATCGACGTTGTCGCCGATCTGGATCTCGTCGGCCGCCCCAGCCTTGCCCGGCGTGAGAGGGCCAGGCGCCATCTTGCCGCCTGTGGACGTCTCGTTCAAGACAGTGTCGACGTAGCCGCTTGTGTCATCTGGAATCGACGCAAGAGAGTTGCTGGTGAGCGCGGCGAAGGAACCCTTGCGCGCAAGCGACGGGGGAACAAGCCGCGACTGAGCCGAGTAGAGCTGGTTTAGATTAGGACTCGATGCAGTCTTGATCCCGCCGATTTGGGAGGGTTTGCGGTTGGTGGTGCGAAGAGGTCGTATATTGTTTGTTGTGGTAAGAGTAGTAGCCATGGTTGAAGGGTGAGCTAGTCGATACTTTATTCTAAGACCCCACCACCGAATAGGAGGCCAGCACCCCTTCTCACCTTAGGTCAGGTCGGACAAGACGGGACCGTACCGCAATGCCAGCCCAGGTACACGGTAACGTTATGGTATTAGCAAGCGCAGGCGCCCGAGACCAGACCTCAAGGCAGCATGAACGGTCCGGGAACCAGGGCAATGCGCGACCAATTGAGGCTGTCAGGCACAGATACAGATACAGGCGCAGATGCAGATAAAGATGCTGTATGTACTGTCTGTACTGTACCTATTGTACCGAGACACAACAGGTAGGTTGCGACCACCAACTCCAGGCACAACAAGCACAACGTGCACCGGGCATCAGATTAGGGAGGGTGGCTCCCAGCCTGTGCTGTGCTTTGCTTTAAAATTAGGATACCGTCAGAGCAGGGCACGGCTCGAGTGTTGTTGGGCAGTAAAGGTATAGGGCTCGCAGGGGCCAGCAAGCGAAGTGACGTTTGCAGAGGAGATTGGCACGATTGAAAAGATTGAGCAATTCCCAAGGTAAGATTTGGATCGAAGAAGGGGAAGAAAAGAGACTGCTGGTATTATTAACGTTATTTGGAAGAGAGTCGGGGCGGACCAGGGACTCTTTTTTCGTCTCTTCCCAGGGCTCCCTGCACAGTTGAATTTCAAAAAGCGGCGGCTTAAAGGGGTCAGCCCCGTCAGTCACCGACGCCAGCAACAAGAACGCGAACTGGCCGTTCAATACGTTGTTAAACCTTGCTACTGCTGTCGTTGCCGACTGCACCTTTACTACGTGTCGCTGCGGGCTGTGCAGATAATTGGACCGCCTGGCAGAGGCTTGCATTCGCTTGCTCCTGATCTGACGTCTTCACGGACGAACCGCCTTTCAGGAGCATGTCAACATAATAAGAGCTTCTGCAGAGATTGGCAGGCCGTCAATATAAAGTTACTGCACCGTATCGTCCATCCTGCAAATCGCCTCTCTGCAGCGTTTCTCCATTGGCCCATGTCTCAGCGAGAGGAATGCTGTCACGGCTGACATCTAGATCGCAGCATCTACCAGCCCACGGTTTGGGGGCGGCCAGAACACCTGCAATCTACTTCACATGAAAAGGAAACATCGTAAACACGAGACGCCAGTTGACAAAGACCAGAAGCTCTTCAGCTGCCAAATGACGTGTAACATGCTGCCCAACTGCCTGCCCAACGAGCCCTCTGTCTCCGAGCCGATGCTACCTGTTACAGCGGCTCGATGCTCTCAGCAAGAGATGGGCGACTTGTCTGCTTCCCCGGTAATTGCATGGTTGCATTTGTCTCTGAGATCTTCCGTTGACAAAGCTTCGTCGCTACTGTTCAGGGATATGCGTACCTGCAGACGGAGAGAAGGATGGAGGGTGGACAATTTACAGCTTTACTAGCCAGGGGCGCCGTTCCGCGTAGCGCTATGTAGCGCCTGCATGCTTTCCCCACGGGCTCCATCTCTTCCGTTAGAGCACCTGTCAGACGTATCGTGAGATCCGCTTCCAGTGCGCTGCAGCGTCCGAGCTCAGAGCTCAAACATCAATGTCCAAAGAACCATAAACCCGGCCATAGTTTGACCGCTATTTCTTCACCGCAGTGTACCTAGTTACGCAGATGAAAAGTCACTATGATACCAAGTAAGTTCTTTGTGGCAAGGCTCAGCCAGATACTCAAATTGCGAGCCGTATGAATTATCTCTGCAGTCTTTTGGTGCCGTGCTGCTTCACTACTGATAGGTCCAATCTACTGTACCTATCGGGCATATCTAGAGAGCACACTAATGGCTCGATTCGGCTGTGATTGCCGATCCTTCTTAGGGGTCATATGCTGCTTTTACACTTGTACACTGGCGGCGTAGGTCGCTATCGCAACCAACCGAGAATCCTGGCGGTGTGATAGCGTCCCAATCTCAGGAGATGGCCCCTGTTTCGTCCACCCTCTGGGGGCTGCTCTTGCTATAGTCTGTCCCAATTCTGCGGATCTCAGCCCCTGCAGAGCCAGCAGATTGGCTCACTCTGATGCTAGTGACATACCCGTGTAGGTCAGCAATTAGAGCTCACTAAAGTGTCGATGCGGTCTGTCTTGCGGAACGGCAATGGCTGGCATTAATGCGTGAAAACGTTCGCGAGATGCAGAAAGACATCCTGACCTAAGCACCTTCGTGGTCATCCAAAGCGTTGCGCAGCGGTAGTTGACGATACTCTGTCCAGTCCAGGGGTTCACGTCGGCGAATTATGTTCTCGCTCAATAATGTCAGCCCGTCCAAGTGGCCGCGATCCATCGTTGAATACCATCGCCTCCCGATGTCGATGTCGAAGTTGCTGTTCCTCCGCGCTTTGCTCTATCACCCTAGGCAAGCGTTCGACCGGGATCACTTCCTGTTCTTCGTCTGCATCGTTAGCCGATTGAATAGAAAGCACAAGGCTAAATCCCCGCATGGCATCGTTACCATCTAAAATGTCGGCGCTATCCTTTGGTATAAGCTTGGACCTGATCAGCGCCGCCTGTCCTCGGCGTGATTCCTGGAGCCTGTGGAAGATCTCCGTGATCCTGTTCTGTCTGTATTGCATGTATTGGACAAAATTGCGCTGTCTTTCCTCCAGTGTCTCTCCCCAATTTTGCTTGGCTAGCCACTTCTCGATGAATTTGGCCCTGATGAGCTTGTCCGGACCGTATTTGTTGATCAGTTGGATGACGAACATTAGACATAGCTTCTCAGCCATGTCACGGAGATAGTACTCGTCGAAGTATTTGTCGTTGAGTTTCTCTTGTTGTACATCCTTGAGGCAGAGCTCAAGCGATCTGACGAAGGCGGAGTATGCTTTGTCCGTGTGAAGCAACGGTAGACTCTCTGCGACCCGTGTGTTAGTCGTTGGCTTGTTTGTCTATTATTTGACAAGACATACGGTGATCTGTTATAAGCGCAAGTGTGCGCAAGCTCCTCATGCGCTCGTTATAGTCCTCGCGCGTGACTCCCCAGAGCAGCGTGTCGATTGTCGACCCATCATTAACGGCCCGATCGCTGACAATTTTCGCGGCCGTCTCCCGTATCGCGTAATTGTAGTGGCCGAGAAGCGTGTCTAGAGTCCCCAGCTTGAGCGAGTCCTCGGTATCCTGAGTGATGTACTGAGTTTTTGGCTGCGGGATCTTGATCTCGGAATCATCTCGCCATACTGACAGCACCATTCGCATAACAGAGACGAGACCTAGGGCGCCGACACCGAATCCGAACAGTATAGCCCGATCATCTCGGATGCCAACCTGTAAGCCATACCGCAAGGCAGCCAAAAGAGGCATATTTCTTATTTATGTTCAATACCGTGCGCTCATTGCGAAACCTTGATTTATCAATGCCGTGTCAGAAGCAAGGTTGGTGTAGCTTCCATTAGTCACCTTGCTCCATGCTCGCTAGATATCAATTTCTGCCACACGCCACCGCTAAATTTTCAGCGGGACAGTGAAGCGATAAGCAGATAAAAAATCACTTTCTTCCACTCCATCCACATTCTGCGACTTACATGCTGCTGGCCAACTTTGACGACTCCTCGCCATGCCTTCCTCACAGCTGAAGAGACTCAAAGCCTCGCTGCGAGAGCAAGGAATTATTGGGCCCCAGCAGTCAAAGAAGCAAAAAAAGAAGAATGCGCAGGACGAGCGAGCAAAGAACGAGAAGAGACTACAACGGAGCGAGGCGCTGGAGAACATTCGGGAGCAATTCAACCCCTTCCAGTTCAAGACGAATGCGAGAGGCCCGAAGTTTGCAGTAACGAGCAACCGTCCGGATACAGCGAGTGTTGCGAAGGGAATCCATGGCCGGCCGGGAGTTGCCAAGGCCATTGGCGAGGAAAAGGTCAGTCGCAGGCTTGACGGACAGCAGGGCCATTCACTAATTAGTTTCTCTACAGCGCCGCCAAACACTCCTTGTTGAAATGCAACGGAGGAACAAGGTCGGCGGTATCCTAGATCGACGATTTGGCGAGGGTGATCCCACGATGACCCCAGAGGCGATGATGGCAGAGCGATTTGCGCGCGAGAAACAGCGCAGTCACAAGAAGCACTCAATATTTGACCTCGAAGACGACGGTCCGTCCGAAGATCTTACTCACATGGGCAGGTCGCTGTCGCTGCTGGATGCTCCGGAGCTCAGAGATGATTACGACGAGGAAGACATGCGCTCTGACGAGGGCTCGGAAGCGTCTGATGATGCTCGCAAGAAGCTAAAGAGACTTCGAGAGCAGCTTGCAATGGACGAAGAAGAACAAGGCGATGATGATATGCCGGAAAGGAAGAAGAGCAAGAAGGAGGTCATGGAAGAAGTCATTGCGAAGTCCAAATTACATAAATATGAACGTCAAGTAGCCAAAGAGGACGATGAGGAAATAAGGATGGAGCTTGACAAGGAACTTCCCAACATACATGCTCTACTCATGGGGAGCAAGAGGGGTAATCGTGATGATCCTAAAAGCAACGGAGCCGGAAAAGCCGCGGTCATTGCTGGTGTGGATAGAGATGCATTCGAGAAGGATTACGATCTCCGAGTCAAGCTATTGGCTGCTGATCGACGAGCGAAACCCACAGAGAGGACTAAGACCGACGAAGAGATAGCTGAAGAGGAGTCGAAGCGACTTAGGGAGCTTGAAGATAAGCGACTAAGACGCATGCGTGGAGAAGACGTCAGTGATTCTGACGAAGATGAAGGCGAAGAGAGTCACAGTGACGTGTCCGATGAAGCCGCCGAAACCCCAGACTTCACGGGGGAAGCAGACGACTTTGGTCTTGGAAAGGGCATCAAGATGAAAGCTACTGCAGCTGAGCTAGGCTTCGACGATGAGGATGATTTCATTATAGATGATGATTTGGTCGCAAGCCAGTCTGATCTGGACTCGGACGAAGATGTGTCCGATGTTGAAAGCGAAGAGAATGCAGAGGAGGATGAAGAAGACGAGTTCACGAAAGGCCTTTTGCTCGATGGTGAACTCAAGGATACTGTTTTCAGCACGGAGGGTCAGAAAACGAGTGGTTTCTCTGGAGAAGACGGCCTGCCCTTCACATTTCCTTGCCCACGAAGCCACAGCGAGCTTCTTGACCTTACGAAAGATATACCACTTTCCAAACTCCCAACAGTAATTCAACGGGTTCGAGCTTTGTATCACCCAAAGCTCGACAGCCACAACAAAGAGAAACTTGCAGACTTCTCCCGAGCGCTAACAAAACATATATCCTATCTCGGCTCATTGGAAGATGCCGATAAATATCCAATCATCGAGACCGTCATTCGTCATGTCCATTCACTGGCTAAGATGTTCCCTATCGAGATTGCTAAAGAGTTCCGGTCACAGCTCGAGGAGCTTGGCCGGCTTCGGCCTCTAACACCAGATCTCGGAGACCTCTTTGCTTTGACAGCGATTGGTAGCATCTTTCCAACCTCCGATCACTTTCACCAGGTCGTTACGCCGGCCATGCTCTCAATGGGCCGTTACCTGGGGCAAAAGGTTCCACGAGGCCTAGGAGATTACGCTACGGGCACATATCTATCAATCTTGGCTCTGCAATACCAGCAACTATCAAAACGTTTCGTACCAGAGGTTATGAACTTCACTCTGAATACTCTATCTGCTCTGGCGCCGAAGAGTCCAGAGAGCTTAGGCTTCTTCCCTGTTCATGTCCCCATCAGTGGCATGCGGACGACTGAGGCAAAGCAGATGTCATTGCGCAAACTAGAATGCAGTGATTGCAGTGTTGTCAGTGATGACTTGACGAGCGTCGCGGCGAATGCTACCAAGGTGGCTATTCTTGGCACAAACATATCGATCATCACAGCGGCTGCTGAGACATGGACGGGCAAGCCTGCATTCTACGAGACTTTCGAACCTGCATTGAAGACGCTGAAACACCTCGTGTCCAAACCCTGTAGGAATCATCTTCCAGAAAGTTTGATACAAGACACTGAGCGATCGACGGTTCTGTTAGAGCGAATGCTCAAGATCGCTCAGCTATCACGGCGGCCTTTAGAGCTTCACCATCATAAACCTTTGGCTATCAAGACATACATACCTAAGTTCGAGGACTCCTTCGACCCGAACAAGCACTACGACCCAGATCGTGAGCGCGCGGAATTAGCCAAGCTCAAGGCGGAGCATAAGAAGGAACGTAAGGGAGCCATGAGAGAGTTGAGGAAGGATGCCAACTTCATGGCTCGTGAGAAGTTGAAGCTGAAGAAGGAGAAGGACGCGGCGTATGAGAAGAAGTATAAGAGGCTTGTGGCAGAGATCCAAGGCGAGGAAGGACGCGAGTCAAATGCCTATGATCGTGAAAAGCAGGCTAGGAAGAGAGCAAGAAAAAACCGGTAGAGAGATTCGTGTATTGAAGGTAGGAGTTGTTGCCGAATGGTCATCTAGCAACTCCCTTTACAGCCAACATGAACTCTGAAGATTAAGTTATCCAGTGTATCGAGTACATTGAGATCCGTAAAGAGGAGACCTAAAGTAGAAAGCTGCTTGTCTGGCGTTTGAAATCGCAACAAGCATAGCACGTTTCTTGATTATTGCCTATCCCGTTTGGAAGTAGTAGGGAAAACCAGAAGTCTGCCAGAGTGAAAAATTGTGAAGCTATCATGTACTACTAGGCAATTGGATCTCCAATTTGAGGTGGGAAGCGTAGAGCACGTCTTTATACTGACTGACACGGGAACACTGTATTTTGGCGGGTTTCAACGAGCCCACAGTGCCGTTAGTGGGGAGCAAACCTCCCCAAAACAGCACATTCTCGCCACTTACTGTGCCCCAAAGATATAGACTGAATTATTGTATTGCGTGCTTCACTCGTGGATATTTCACCGAGCAAGTCTCATAGGGAACGTCTCTAAAAATCATCTCAAAATCAGAGGTTATGAGTTCAGATTCAGGGAGTCTCGTTGCGGCGGGGCCGCCTGAAGATGAGGAAGACGACTACATGAACATGGTTTTTGACGATGCGCCAGCCAGGCCAGAAACATCCCTCCAGCGACGCGAGCGCCTCAGAAAAGAAGGCGAGCGCCGCGGGCAGGTCAAGTCCAAGGCGGAGCTCGCGAAAGAGGAGGTCGAGACGCGTGAGGCCGCTTTGGCTAAGTCCATGCTGGAGGACCCCGGTGTCGCGAAGAAGAGTAAGGGTTTCGCCATGATGGCCAAAATGGGCTTTAAGGGCGGCACTCTAGGCAGCAAGGACAACTCAGAAGCAAAAGCAGAGCCAATAAGAATCTCCATGAAGGAAGACAGGGGAGGCATCGGTCTGGACACGGACCGAAAACGGAAGATTCAGGAGGCAACGGAGAACCAGGTCAAGAAGGCCAAAGCCGACGAAGGCGAGTATCGCGATCGGGTCAGGAGGGAACGAGAGCAGGCGCGCAAAGAGAGTCAATTTCACGCCGCTCAGAAGGTCGCAGAGAGGATGGAGGAAGAGAAGGGCCCCATTGTCACAGACAATGAAGAAGACGATATTGAAACCAAAGACAGAAGTGGGAAGATATCCTCGAGGCCGCTCAAGTCCATCAATGTCTTTTTTCGGGGTTTAGTGAGGGCACGCGAGGAGGCTGAACGAGATCGACGGATGAGACATGACCTAGAGCAGAGCCTATCTCGACTGCCAACATATGTGGACGACCTGGAGGATGAGGACGACAAGACAGCAATGGGAAAGACGAAGACAGTATATGCTGCTGCCGATGATCTAGATGAGGAGGACTTAGAGCTGCACGAATTCAATAAGCTTGAGATTGACGAGAAGCTCCAGCGGATAGTGGGCTTTTTACGAAAGGAGTATCACTACTGCTTCTGGTGTAAGTACAGGTATCCAGACGAGAACATGGAAGGCTGCCCTGGTATCACGGAGGAGGATCACGATTAGAAGTAGCGACGATCAGGTGTTAGAAATGCGTGAAAATATCAGGATCGCATACAAGCTTGTACAAAATTAGATTTTATTGTATTGTGGAGATATGCTACATAAATTCCTGGTATCCATTTGATGGCCTCTTGTCTGAAAGGCTTTCATACACGCCCATTTCTTGGGCTACAATATGGTACATTTCTTGAACTTCTGTATCGCTTGCCTGAAGTTTGGCCCTATAGTACTGCGCTATGACAGCATAGAGCTCATCTATGTTCTCTTCAGGTGTAAAGGAATTCTCATTCCTATCAGGAGCTGCTCTCCGACGTTCAGCGATGATAAATTCGATCGTCCGCCTGGCCTTGAGAATCTGGTCTTTGGCCCTAGGTGTTGGGCGATGCAAATCATCATTCTCAGCTATCATTTCGAGAACAACAATTTGCGATACGGGAAAGTGAAGGATTTGTTTAAGAGCTTGGAGAGCGACCAACAGGCCGACGTAGTCCCCGGATTTGCGGAATGAATGTAAGACCATTTTGGCCTGAATTTCATGCATGCCGCCATCGTCATCAAACACCCAAGATGACCTGAGAAGATCGCGGAAGATCTGACGACAGAGAGCTCTGTCCTGCTCCTTGAGGTCCTCAGTCAAGGATGGCCACCACACTCGATTCACTGCTAATGTCTTGAACAGAGCGAAGAAAGTGTGTGAGTTGGGGAGAATGTGATGATCTTGCGTCATCATTCGATAAAGCTCTCGCGCCTCTTCTCCACGAGCTTCTTCAGCGTGAGATTCGATCAACTGATTCATCATGAAGGCATCAGTAGCAATCTCTGACTCTTTGAATGCGACCCAAAGCTCCTCAAGACGACCGTGTAAGCCACGACTCCTATAGTTCTCGGCCATCAGGGAGAAGGTCTCCAGAGTTGCCTTCGGAACGAAAGTCAATTCTGATGTATCGGCATTATGGCTGCCGCCACCCTCAAGGAGCCTCAGCGGCCACTCTAGGGCAGCCTCTCGCTGACGTAGTTTTACAAAAGTCAGTCGGGAGCGAATCATCGCCCATGCAAGCTTGTCTGCTTTTTCGAGATTCTCGGCCGTGCTTGACCTCAGCCAGGCACCAATTAGACCGTTTACTTGAACGGCAGCCGCCATGATACCCTTGGACTGCATGAATTTGAGCACATTATGAGCACCGTCGAGGTCACCAGCCCCTATGAGCCTCTTCAACCATTTTCCCAGAAAGAAGTGATTGCTCACAGATGAAGGCAATTTCGTTCGGCCTTGCATGTCAATCGCGCCTGAAAACATCATGTCCACAAAGGTGTGAAGTGCGAACTCCATCTGATTCGTAGCGAGAAAGCATGATATGACTTCGTCGTAGTCCTCTATTTGCATAGAGGATCCAAGTCGCTCTCTCAGGAGCCTGTAAAATTTCCAGGCCTTCTTCCCGCAATCTGGCGTAGCCGCATATGCTCTAATCAGGTGTATTAGGACACGGGCATCAGCCTCCCCTGATGAAGAATTGAGTAAGGTGTCAGCAGCTCGCTCAGCCCGGTCGAGATCACCATGAAGAGAGCACATTCGTACCCCCAATTCCCAATATTCGTTGAAAAGCTCGGGCTTTGATCCGACTGTAACCACAACCCTCTTCCAGTTATCGACGGCTTCTTTTCTCCAACCTTCAATGAACATGGCTTCAATGGCGAGAAGCTGTCGAGCATCATTAAGTTGAACGCCAGCTGCTGTCATGTCCTTCGCGAGAGCACATGTATGGGCCATCCGGTTGGGATTTGACTCATCTTCCCACGAAAAGACCTCCCAGAGCGCGTCCCATGCTTCTTTCGGTACGTTCTCCCAGGTCAGTGACAGTCCAGGCCGAGCAAGGGAATAATGTTTCCAAGTATTTGAGATAATCTTTTTGCTGGGAAGTCCTTTACGAACGGCACGAGAAGCGTTGCGAAGGCAGCTATTCAGTCGGGCAATATGTCTCCGCTGGGCATTACGCAGCCCAGTTTCCCTTATAGAAGGGATGAGTGACTGCTCGTCATCCTCCGCGTCTTCTTCCTCCAAATCGAGTTGCTTCTCTAGTCTGTCAATCTCGTCATGTAGCCCATGTTTCTGTAGCATCTTCCGGAGACCAGCGGCATCTTGAAGCTTTTCCTCGAGTTCTTTCAATCGTAACTCCAGATCCGCCCCCATCTCGTTCATCTGCCCCGAGAATGCATCGCTTCCGCTGAGTGGCAGAACGCTGCCGCCATCCTGCTGCTGAAAGTATCGAACTTTCGGCTGTTCCTCGTCGGGTTTGATCAATCTCGACGCTTGCGATCTTGTCCCGGACGGCTGCGACGGTCGCTGAATGGCCGACTTGGTATAGAGGCGCGGAAGGGCTTGTGGTTGCTTCGTTCGAAATGCCGCTAAACACGATCTGCATACAAAGCTATTGCGACATTGCAAATCAAACAAGAACGGCTTTGGAGGCATGAAGTCCCTCGGTGGCCGTGGCCTGTTGTCGATGCTGCTCTTTTGTAAGTCGCAAGTGCTTGGGGGTTCACCTCCGTTAAATGATTAGGCCAGGAACGGGCCAGTAGTCAAGAGATCAACTTTTTCGGGGCGTTATCAGCGCGCTCATGCACGATAAGAACTAGGCTTAAAATTCTGCCGCTCAGACTTGGAAAGCGGTCATAATATTTTGTTACTCCCACCTTCAACATCGATCGCAACCCTCAAAAGCAAAGACGTATTATGGTACAGCTGGGCTTTTGAGGCAACATGTCCGGCTCAAATCCCGAGTTCTTGCGCTTCACAGGCCATAGGTCATTCACACATCGTCTCATTCTCTCAACCTTGACCGGCAGACCAGTCCACATATCCGGCATTCGCAGCTCGTCGCCAACAGCACCCGGCCTGGCCCCTCATGAGATCTCGTTCCTCCGCCTCCTCGAAGCCGTCACAAATGGCAGCTCAATGCAAATATCTTACACGGGTACGACGATAACATATCACCCAGGCCTAATAACAGGCACAATTGCAGGTGTTGGTGCATCTGATGGCGACATCATCGAACACAGTCTGCCCGCCAACTGCAACCGAGGTGTTACCTACTTCCTTCTCCCTCTTGCTCTACTGGCGCCATTCTCAAAGTCCCACATGAATGTACGGTTTTCTGGTCCTGGCGTCATCACATCTGCGACCGAGACCGGCGACATGTCGGTCGATTCGTTTCGAACTGCTATATTGCCTCTCTATGGTCTGTTCGGCATTCCGCCCGCACGAATTGAGCTTCGCGTGCTGCAACGGTCTTGCGCTGGTCCACATGGGCGGGGAGGAGGTGGTTTGGTCGAGTTGCGATTTGCCAGCCAGGTCCGTCTGCCTAAGACTCTTCACCTCAACCGCAACCCAGGACGCGTAAAGAGGATACGAGGCGTGGCATATTCTACGGGAGTGTCCGCGTCGAACAATGGGCGCATGATTCATGCCGCACGATCGGTCTTGAACCCCCTAGTTTCCGACATCCATATTGCTGCACAGTACGATCAGGCGCCATGGATTGCAGATGACAAGGCAGCTGGAAAGGGCAAAAAGAAGATAGGGATAGGCTTTGGGTTGAGCCTCGTGGCCGAGTCCAGCGTCCCGGGCATACTGTACTCCGCAGACGTTGTAGCGCCGTCGGAGGGAGGCATGGTACCAGAAGATATTGGTAGTAGGTGTGCGCATCAGCTGGCCCAAGTGATAGCACAGGGTGGATGTGTGAGCTGGTCGGCGTCACGAACAGTGCTGACATTGATGGCTATGGGGTCCGAGGACGTCGGTCGACTTAGGATAGGCAAGGACGTTATGGGCACAGAAGAGGTTGTTGGTTTGGCACGAGATCTGAAGCAATTCGGCGCCAGCAGTTGGGGCCTAAGACCGGCGGAGGAAGATGAATCGGATGACATTATTGTTTCGGTCAAGGGCACGGGAGTCGGAAATGTAGGACGGAAGATAGCATAAGAGCTGCCTGTCAACTGATATTAATATACCCCAGGGCAATGCGCCTGCTAAGATGAGATTATCGATGCTGCCTCTTCCATATAGATTTCATTGTTGCTGCCGTCGTGCTTCACGAGCCCTCCTTTCGGCGGCTAGGGCGGCCAGGGTAGCAGTATAACCCCCTAACTGGAGAGAGTATGCAGCAGCACTTTGATAATCGTTGCTGCTATTCCGGAGAGCATGGATGACGTGGAAATCCGCGAGCACAGCATTTCCTGATCGTAAAACATCGGACAAGCTGGGGCTCCCCCCTTCCTGTGTTGAACTTCCCATCAATGAACGACTCTCGTCTTTTCCATCCTCTGGATCTTCTAGCTCATTGCTGTCGTTTCGATCTGTAAGCGGTCGCATTTCAATATCATTTGTCTCATCTCCCGTCCGCGGCGCATCTCTGAGCACTCCTCTTTCCTCCGAGTCCAAGTCCTGGCCTGTTGTGTTCGCAGCAGTCTCTGTTTCTTGAGCATCCTCCGTCCTACTCCTGCTGCCTCGTAAGGGCATTACGATCTTCCTGAGCCGGTCGCGCTCCACCCAGACGGCCATCATGAAACATTGAAGCGCCAACACTACGCAGTCTAGGAATAATAGGCTGAATTTAGACGTCGGTGCCTTCTGTCCAACGAAATCGATTATGATGCCACCATGGAGATATCCTCGAGCTGCCTCGCCGGCCTCCGGGAGAGAACAGACGAGATGAAGCAGCATGCATACGACATTCGGCACGACGATTGCTAAGACGGGCGGCGCGAATCGATGGGAGGGTAGCAACATGAGAAGCTCCTCCGATTTTGGTGTCAGGTAGACATACTGACTAATCGACCGGATGATTAATCGGAAGAAAGAACAGCTTGGGACGAATCATCAGAATGCTTGCTTCATAGGTTTTATCGATCCATATACTCACTCCATATAATACAACACGCAGATCTCTGCAAATACAAGCATATCCAAGCTAATCATGAGGTGGGTTATGAATTGCAGCTTCTTAGCCAGTCCAGCCTTGGCGCGGCGTGCAGCCGACGACGACGGAGGCCCACGACGCCGTCTTCTGTTCGCATCCTGAGTAGACTCGTCGACGGCGGCCTGGGTATTGTTGTCGTTAGTAGGCTCGTTGGCCGCGGAGCTCGCTGCGGGATCATTGTTCATAGCTCCGCGCGCATCTAAAGGGAGGGACTTCAATCAAAGATGTCCGTAGCCTCACATATTATGCTACGGCACAGCGATATGTTGCAAATTGAGGACCGCGCTGTTGACGTCACTCGTCAAGGAGCATGGGATAGAAAGGCGCGCATTTGACGAGTGGCTTCTTCGAGATAGCGATCGGGGTAGCCTCTCAATGTCGTGAGGTGGTAAGTGAGGCCCAGTGGAGCTTCTGATAGGTACACGAGATTGGCGCCTGGTTGGTTCTCGATTAAGGCCGAGTCACCTGTAATGTTCAGGCTCGCGCTTATGTTCGGCGCCGGAAAAATTGTTCTTGCTAGATATTCCCACCCTTGCGGACAAGCTAGTCCAGGTACTGAGTTACAGCGGCCAGGGTGGGTAAACCGGAGCCCAGACAATTTTCGACCCCTCGATCGTGAGTCAACGCATTTCACCTGTCGTTCTCCTTGGACCCAAACAGCTTGCGCAAGACGCAAATACTCGACCAGAAAATGGCTGCAACGGGTAGCGACCCCTCTGGGAATCTGAACCTCGAGGTTCTTCAGGCGCTGGCTAAATCAGACCCCGTTTTGTCGGCCGAGACCTTCCCTCAAGTTGCCTTCGAGGACATGAAAGCTACACTCGACAGATTAGGGTCCAGGTCCATGATCACATACGAGCCAATAGAGCGAGAAAAGGTCATTCTCGAACCGGAGGGACAAGAGATCGTGGCGAAGGGAAGCCACGAAGCGAGAGTCTTTGAAGCTGTGCGACAAGCGTTGGAGGGGCTTTCAATTGCCGATTTGGAAAAGGCTATTGGGGACAAGACTGTGGTGAAGGTCGGTCAGGGCAAGGCGTTCAGGGAGAAGTGGATCTCGAAAACCAAAGACAATAAGCTTGTTGCTTCCGTACGTGTCTGCTCATAGAAAATCGTGGTTACTGAATTGCTGACCTCTCTTTCAGAAAGAGTCGATTACCGACGTTACGAAAGAACAGCTTCAGACAATCCTAGAGACCGGAACGCACCCTGATGCGAAAGTCATCACGGATTTGAGGAAGCGCAAGCTTCTCAAGACGCAGAAGGTCATCAGTTTCAGAATACACAAGGGCCCCAAGTTCGCGCTGGAGATCACAAAGGAGGAGACAGACCTCACGGCCGAGATGCTGGCATCTGGTGCGTGGAAGACCGCAACCTTCAAACCATACAACTTCAAGGCATTGGGTGCCGATCAGCACGCTGGAGCTTTGCACCCACTGAACAAGGTGCGGCATGAATTCCGCCAAATCTTCTTCGAGATGGGCTTCGAAGAGATGCCTACGGACAAGTTCGTTGAGTCAGGCTTCTGGAATTTCGATGCACTCTTCGTGCCGCAACAGCATCCGGCGAGAGATCTCCAGGATACCTTCTACATTTCAGACCCCAAGCAGGCAAAGAGGCCTGGCCCAGTCGGATCCGACGACAAGAAAGACTACGAGGCTTACTGGAAGAATGTGCGTGAAGTTCACGAGACCGGAAAGTACGGATCAATCGGCTACAGATATCCGTGGTCAGAGGAAGAGTCCCTGAGGCTAGTCCTGCGAACCCATACCACTGCCATCTCAACAGCAATGCTGCACAAATTGGCCTATCAAAAGGGCCCAGACGGCCGTCCACCTCCGGCACGATATTTCTCGATTGACAGAGTGTTCAGAAACGAGTCAGTGGATGCCACTCATTTGGCCGAGTTCCACCAAGTGGAGGGTGTCATTGCCGACTATGGCTTGACGTTGGGAGGTCTCATGGAGTTCATGGAGATCTTCTTCGGCAAGATGGGCATTCATGACTTGAAATTCAAGCCTGCTTACAACCCATACACCGAGCCCAGTATGGAGATTTTCAGCTACCATAAGGGGCTGAACAAGTTGGTGGAGATCGGCAACAGCGGCATGTTCCGTCCGGAGATGTTGGAGTCTATGGGCTTGCCCAAAGACCTGAGAGTGTACGGTTGGGGTCTAAGTCTGGAGCGGCCGACTATGATCAAGTACGGCATCTCTAACATTCGAGAGTTGCTTGGGCACAAGGTGGATCTCAACTTCATCGAGAGAAACCCGGCAGTGCGACTAGACAAGAACTAGAGACAAAAAAGACGAGGAGGCAGCCAGGATAGAAGCGATTGTTGTTTCATGAATGTACGGGATTCAAAATGGGATGGACTAGAGGACGTACCTCTTGCTTTACTCAAAACTCATGGGCTGTTGGTCTGTTGCTTGAAGAGGCGCAGGTAGATGTGCTAGACAGAATCATCGGAGCATCTGGCTGTTGATTGGACAGTTAAGCATCAAACACTCACCGAGTCACCGAGATATCTTTCCCCGGACCCGAGACAACGGAGGGGCACAGGGGACTGTTAGGTAATTTAGGGTGGGGAGGCGGACAGGCCCTGGAAATGGATGGGAATCTTTCAGGTTCCGCATCTATTTACCGCAACTACCTAGGTACGTAGTAGTGTCCGAGCTTCCTCAACAATGATGCATCTCGACCCGCCTGTCCCAGACTCATATGTAGTACCTGGGCAGAACACAGTCTCTTGTGACTTGGATAGCAACACAGCCAGACACTCAGCTACTGAGACATTATTGAACCCACACACATCATTAAAGACGCATTGTCGTCAATACACACGTGCCGATGATAATCCCGTTTGTAGATCGCTCGGCATTGTAGTATAGGTGGCTTGGAGTGTACCGTAGTGGTAGTGGAGGTGGTGGGCTCCTGTTTCGGAGTAGAACTTCGATCCTCGTGGGGCTCAGAGATTTTTTTTTCATGTGCAGTCATATTGCATGCATACCTAACAGAACCTGAGAGTTGGTGCTTTAGGTTGTCCAGTGGCAGGGCAAGAAAAAAATCGATTGGGAAAGCTGCTAGTCACCGCTGCGCTATCTCTTATCGCGCCCCGCCAAAAGATTCTTTGCCCTGACTGAGATAGTCCGTCCTGCTTCTGCTCCGTCTGAGTCTTCTGAATCGCCTCATCCGCACTTACAAGTTCAAGCCTCCAAACCTGTCAATTGGATTGTCTTGCAGCAGGCAAATCTATTGCGGGTGCGATCAGGGGTCTCTCACGGCGGCAATTGCTCGTTTTCTTCTTCCTCTTCCCCCCCTCGCATCAACCTCCAATATGCCGTCGACCATGTCTCTGGCAGGTCGAGCTCCTGCTTTGCTCCGACATGGTCGGCGAGTCCCAGTGCCCGCCAGCTATGCTGTCCGGAGCTTCACTTCAGTTTCGACGAATCTCCTTCCCAGGACGCAGGTTCAGCCAAAGACTTTCGCCCAGAAGAGGAATTTCCTCACGAGCGCTTCTCGGCTCGCCTCTCCGGCAACCCAGGCCGCCCCGAACCCCCAGGCCTACCTCCAAAGCGGAGTTGTCAAGCCCCGGGAACACGTCGATGTCAAGAAGGTCTTGGTCATTGGAAGTGGTGGTCTTGCCATTGGCCAGGCTGGAGAGTTCGACTATTCAGGTTTGTCTACCATTGCGCTCTTCGAGGCGGTGACCGGTTGAATGAGTCACACGACATCAAGACATGCGCATGGATGCTAACAACATTGACTCCAAACAGGCTCTCAAGCTCTCAAGGCTCTGAAAGAGGCTGGTGTCTCGTCAATTCTTATCAACCCTAATATCGCAACTATCCAGACCAACCACTTCATCGCCGACGAGGTCTACTACCTCCCCGTCACCCCAGAGTATGTCACCTATGTCATCGAGAAGGAGCGTCCCGATGGAATCTTCCTGTCATTTGGTGGACAGACCGCCCTGAACTTGGGTGTCCAGATGCAGCGACTGGGCATATTCGAGAAGTATGGAGTCAAGGTCCTAGGAACTAGTGTGCGCACCCTCGAGGTCAGCGAGGATCGAGATCTTTTCGCGAAGGCGCTAGAGGAGATCAACATCCCCATTGCAAGGTCAATTGCTGTCAACACAGTTGAAGAGGCTTTGGACGCGGCGCAGAAAATTGGATACCCCATCATTGTTCGTGCCGCTTACGCCCTAGGTGGTCTGGGATCTGGTTTCGCCAACAACGAGGAGGAGCTCCGAAATATGGCCGCCCGATCACTTACTCTGTCTCCCCAGATCTTGGTTGAGAAATCCCTCAAGGGCTGGAAGGAGGTTGAGTACGAAGTCGTCCGTGATGCAAACAACAACTGCATTACTGTTTGCAACATGGAGAACTTCGACCCCTTGGGTATTCATACCGGTGACTCCATTGTGGTGGCGCCAAGTCAAACCCTCAGCGACGAGGAGTATCACATGCTTCGATCGGCTGCTATCAAGATTGTCCGTCATCTGGGTGTTGTTGGAGAGTGCAATGTCCAGTATGCGCTCCAGCCAGATGGCCTTGACTACCGTGTCATTGAGGTCAACGCTCGTCTTTCTCGATCTTCGGCTCTTGCGTCGAAGGCAACCGGATACCCCTTGGCATACACTGCTGCCAAGATCGGTCTGGGCCATAGCCTACCCGAGCTTCCTAACGCTGTGACAAAGACAACTACTGCCAACTTCGAGCCCTCGCTTGATTATATTGTCACCAAAATCCCCAGGTGGGATCTCTCTAAGTTCCAGCATGTTAAGCGAGACATTGGTAGTTCGATGAAGTCTGTCGGAGAAGTCATGGCTATTGGCAGGACTTTTGAAGAGTCGTTCCAGAAGGCTATCCGTCAAGTCGACCCCAAGTTCGTTGGCTTCCAGGGTGACAAGTTTGCGGATCTAGACTTTGAGCTCCAGAACCCGTCGGACCGCCGCTGGCTCGCCGTTGGCCAAGCTCTTCTTCATGAAAACTACACTGTTGACAGAGTGCATGAGTTGACGAAGATTGACAAGTGGTTCTTGCACAAGCTCATGAACATTGTCAATTGCACCAAGGAAATGCAAAGTGTCGGAAGCCTAGGCGGACTCAAGAAGGATCTCGTGACCAAGGCAAAGAAGATGGGTTTCTCTGATCGACAAATTGCCAATGCAGTTGGCAGCACTGAGGACAAGGTGCGTGCTCTCCGCCTGGAGTATGGCATCCGCCCTTGGGTCAAGAAGATCGATACTCTGGCTGCTGAGTTCCCTGCCGATACCAACTACCTCTACACGACATACAATGCTTCGTCGCATGATGTTACGTTCGATGACAACGGAACAATCATCCTGGGAAGCGGTGTATACCGTATTGGTAGCTCAGTCGAGTTCGACTGGTGTGCTGTGAGCGCTACACAAGCCCTTCGCAATCGAGGACACAAGACAGTAATGATAAAGTAAGCAACGTTTATTACATTTCTTATCTCTTATTACCTTTTTTACGGGTGTGGAAGCCGGGGACTCGGTACAGTCCGGAGTTTGAGACGAGTTTATCGCAACCCCTTTTCCGCCCCCTTTCGGCCCTTCACTTTCTTCAAAACGCATTTACTGACTCCAAGTGTTCAAAAGCTACAACCCAGAGACGTACAGCACAGATTTCGATACAGCGGATAAATTGTACTTCGAAGAGCTCAGTTACGAGAGGGTGATGGATATTTATGAGCTTGAGGCCGCGTCAGGTGTTGTGGTCTCTGTGGGCGGCCAGCTCCCCCAGAACATTGCACTTCGTCTCCAAGAGACTGGTAAAGCTAATGTTCTCGGCACTGATCCTAGGGATATCGACAAAGCTGAGGATCGTCAAAAATTCTCTGCTATTCTCGACAGCATTGGTGTGGATCAACCAGCTTGGAAGGAACTTACCTCCGTGAAGGATGCCGAGGAATTTGCTGAGCAAGTCGGTTACCCTGTGCTTGTCCGCCCTAGCTATGTCCTGTCTGGTGCTGCCATGACTGTCATTCGCAGCCAGGAAGACCTCAAGGACAAGCTTGAGGCTGCCAGTAATGTCTCACCGGATTATCCCGTTGTCATCAGCAAGTTCATTGAAGGAGCCCAGGAGCTGGATGTTGATGCTGTCGCTTCAGGCGGCAAGCTTATTATCCATGCTGTCAGTGAGCACGTTGAGCAGGCCGGTGTTCACTCCGGAGATGCTACTCTTGTCCTACCACCTGTTAGCTTGGATGATACTACTATGGACCGCGTTAAGGAGATTGCTGAGAAGGTTGCCAAGGCATGGAAGATTACTGGACCCTTCAACATGCAGATTATCAAGGCTGGGGACCCCGAGGGTGGCCTTCCCCTGCTAAAGGTCATTGAGTGCAACTTGCGTGCTTCTCGATCATTCCCCTTCGTCAGCAAGGTTCTGGGCACCAACTTCATCGACATCGCAACCAAGGCTCTCATTGGAGAGGATGTGCCTGAGCCAACTGATCTGATGGCTGTCAAGCGTGACTACGTTGCCACCAAAGTGCCGCAATTCTCATGGACCCGTCTTGCTGGTGCCGACCCCTTCCTCGGCGTCGAGATGGCTAGCACTGGTGAGATGGCCTGCTTCGGAAAGGATCTCGTCGAGGCTTACTGGACCTCTCTTCAATCTGCCATGAACTTCCGCGTCCCTGAGCCGGGTGAAGGTCTCCTCTTCGGCGGTGAGCTGAAGGAAGAGTGGCTCACCACCATCGTTGACTACCTTTCTCCCCTCGGCTACAAGCTCTATGCTGCCGACAACGAGGTGAAGGAGTTCCTGGAGTCCACTGCCAAGGACAAGGTCAGTGTCGAGGTTATTGAGTTCCCCAAGGAGGACAAGCGTGCTCTCCGGGAGGTCTTCAAGAAGTACGATATCCGCGGAGTCTTCAACCTTGCCCAGGCTCGTGGCAAGACTGTGATGGATGTTGACTATGTTATGCGCCGAAATGCCGTCGACTTCGGCGTTCCTCTCTTCATGGAGCCTCAGGTAAATTCCCAATCACTGCTCAAACATATCTTAGACCCAACTAATTGTTACAATCTTAGACCGCCAAGCTCTTTGCCCAGTGCATGAGCGAGAAGCTCCCCCGCAAGGAGGGCATCCCCCCTGAGGTCCGCCGGTGGTCCGAGTTCTTGAAGGGCAAGCCCCTGTAGATAAGTTGTAGCAAAGCAGCGCCAGACATTCCACTGTCAGGATTGCTGTCTTAGGCGTTCCGGGTTCCTTTAGATTGAAGCGCGTGGGAAATCCTTTCATATCTCCTCAAACAGATCTGTCCTGTGGATCTATCTTTTCGACTGTCAAGGCGGAAATGCGGAAAGATTTATTTTGCAAAAAAAATTAACTTAAGTACCCCCCTCCGGAACCCAGGGCTGCTAGGTCTCAGGTCTTGTCATCCAGTTTGAAAGCTAGTTTCTAGAGCAGAGGGGAGTAATGGCGATTAAAAGTTCATTGCTGTTGTCGGAATGACGGGGCAGACTTTGGCTCATATCAATACCACAACAATTACTTAAATGAAACGTATGTTAAAGACCATATTATTGTACTGGTTATTTCACTACAATACTCTAGTTCCAAGTGTTCGTTGGGCCCATATGTAGATAATAACCGTTTATTACCAGGCAGTGCAAGCGGTATCTTCAAAATTGGGCGCAAAATCCGGGGATTCACTTAGGGGTATCACATTCTAGGCTAAGAATATTTGTTATGTACCGGGGAACAATATACCTGTGTGACTCTTAGAGGGATTGGGATAATTTTCATTTCATTTCTTGTGCAATGCGGAAACTAACAGCCGTAGTCGCCTGTTCTAAATGCTTGATCCCTCTAACGCCAGATAGCAGCCTGCCACAGACTGCTTGGATATGCCCCCGAAGTTCTCAACTACAGTACAACACCTTGACCCGATTGGTCAGGATCTGCCCCTTTTCTTCTTCGAAGAGGTTGTGACGGATTGAGTCATGTCCCATCAAGGGGGCGTCGTTCATCAACTGGATGGGTTCAGCCTAACGGCAGCAATGCGCTTAGCAAGACGTTCTTCGGAATCTGCACCCGGGAGGGAAGAAGGGGTATCATCGTCTCCAACACCTCGGGCACGTTTGGGAGTTCTCTCACCAGTCGATTGCAAGATCGCCAGCAGCGTCTGCCAGCCAGTTGTTGACCGAAGTTGGAACGAGTCCGCGAGGTCGTGCTGTGTCGCCACACGACACAACAGTCCTTCCTCATCCTAGAGTGATATTGTCAGCTATTTGTGACCTAAGCGTAGGGTGATTAAGCCACTTACCTTTCCTAAGACGCCCATTTGATGGAGGAAGCATAGGAGATGGAAGTTGGACACCGCTAGAGCTCCAGAATCCGGTTTAGAGTTGACCTTAAGCATCTTAGCGGCATCAGAATGCTCTTGACTTTCGCCCATGTATTCTCGGTTCTCGATCGGGAATCCAAGGTCAGTGAAGGCTGGCTTGGGCGCATCAGGGAAACCGTGGGTCAATGTAACGAAGAGATACTCAACCGGGAAGGCTGGCTTCGCATTTTCCTGGACGTTAGCGCCATACTCGTTAATCTTTCGGTAGAACACCTCTGGTATGTAGCGAGTTCGGCTGACAGACCCATCGTCTTCTTCCTCGTCTCGGACAAGCATGGAATTTGGGTCTGCTGAAGGCTCGACAATATCTGCTCGGACCATTTCTACCGCCTCATTCGACATCTGGTAAGCTGAGATTGAGATTTCGCCCTGCTCGTTGCCCGTGATGATGCAAGTTACGAAGTTTGACCCGAACCGACCTGTATCACTCCATTTTGTTGGTTTCGGGTGCTGAGCTTGCAGTCGCGCGGAGAAGCAAATTTCTTGTGATGACAGGTAGTAAGAGTCCGCATGTCGCTTACAGATGACTGAGCCGTCACCGGCGCCAGCATCTAGCAGATCGGTCCAGATCACACCAATTTGCTCTAGTCCGCAGAGCTTGGCCACTGTATTGATTTCCTTTTCGTTATCCCAGGGATTCAGGGTCACGCCATCGACCTCATCAACTTGAGGTGGCTCATAAATCGCCTCCACCACTGCCTTGACACCGAGAGGTACAACCTCATACTCTGCATACTTGCCGTACATGTAGCCGACTCTTTGGCCTCCAGTTCTTCGCCATGAGTCTATGAAGCTGTCGATAATGGCTGGCGAGGCGAATTCAACGTGGTCTACCATGCGGAATGTTGGCGGCTGTAGAGTGATCGCACTAGGCTGGCACTTGGTGCAGATACCTTCTGGCCACTGCGGATGACCTGAAGGACAGTCTCGCTTCACCCTGTAGTAAGGCTCTACTAGGGGAGGAATGAAAGATGCGCCGAGCTCAGGTTTGTTCTTCTCCGAGTTAATCTTCTTTAGGTATGAGTGGTATGACAGGTACTTGATCTTCTTCTCTTCGAGGTACTTGGCATTGAAAGGGTCGAGTGGCATGCAATAATCGCACATGCCCTTGGGACCGTGGCGACACATCTTGTCCATCTTCCGCGGTATCTTGCCATCCTTCTTATCTAGCCTGTCGTCCAGTTTCGACTGGACCACTACCTCCCAGGGGTTCTTGATCTTCTCGGATGGGGACAGCAGCGGTGGCGGGTCAATAGGCAGGTCCTCGGCGGGGAGAATGGGCTTCCCATTCAAGCGATTTGTTGACGATATCGGGGCTGTGGGTGCGTCTCCGTTCGCATGGCCGTTCGATTGACCCTCAGCGTACTGATAGTTAATGAAGATTAGATCTCCATGGCTATACGAGGTCAGTCAAACAAACACTCTCCTAGAAAGTTGCACATGATCATACTTGAGGCCGATTTGGCCGATTTTGACGCCGGCAATCTCGACCAGGTTCTTTGAGTCTCCGCCGGTAGGGGCATTCGATAGCGTAATGGTCCTGGCATCGACAGTAGACGGTAGTTGCGGCAACAACTGCAAGCATGAGACAAGCTCCTAACCACAGCGATAAGGGGGATCACATACTTTGCGACCAAGCTCCTTAAAAGTGTCAGTCTTCTCTACGGCCACGCGGACCATGCCATCCGGGCCCCGGAGTCTTAGTAACATCGTGGGCGTCAGTACGAGGCGGGGTTGATGTCTGATGTCTGGTGAGAAAATGAGGGATTCAGAAGGTCTCCAAAAGAGTGATACCGTCGCTCACCTGCCAAGAAGAGGCAGTACGATTCGTAGGTGTTTTGCGGCGGTGATTATTGAGGCGGTGGTCGTGTGGTTGTTCACGAGTTGGAGGAAGTCGTAGAGGTCGGAAGGTTAGGGAGCTTGCTTAGGTAGGTATGTATTTGGGAGCTCGGGCAAGAGCCGCCACACCTCTCGCGTCATACAGTTGTGCCTGGCCCGTACTGTATCTAGTGGGTGCGGTACATCGAGACAGGTACCTAAATTACCTACCCACCGTCCTTAGTGTCTGATTACCTTACCTGAGGTGAGACTGCCGGCCCGGAAAAACACCCCGCACTGAACGGTGAGGTGTGCTGGGCATACTGCATAGTAGGGCAGTCTCGGAGAAACACCCCTGTAAGCAGCCGCCTGCCCAGTTAGCCAAAAGCCAAAAGCCAAATACATGAACGGCCACGTTAAATTTTGGGGGTCCAATTAAGCCGTTCACTATACAGAATCCAAGTACACCTGTCATCTTGAAGCGCTTTTGTCTGGCCTTCCATTCATTCATTCATTCGGGATCGTCCACCACCACAACGAAGCTGGGGTGAACTCTTCACCACGCCCACGATTCTTCTCTTTGCCGATTTGATTCCGTCTTTCATCCTTTATTTTGGCTCTGCCTCTCCTTCTCTTGCGCCAGAGCTCTTTCTTAACAAGAAGTCGGCAACATGTTTGACATCGACTGGAGGGGCCTACTGCTCCCCTTTGCCTACGTGATCGTGCTCGGCGGCACCTTCATGACCTTTTCCACAATCTACCGAAAGAGGAAAGCTGGTGCGTGGAATGTCAGATCCCAGACCTGTTCTGCTCTGTACTAATCAAGCATCTCAGCCCAAAGCGCCAATCTGGCCCCGTGGTTTCCTCCGCACTTACAACGAAACGTCTACCTCTCGCTCCTCCATCTCGAACCAGAAGAGGGCAAGGAGAAGTCTCCTAAGATCCCCGACAGTGTTCTGCGTGCTGCACTCCTGCGCCGCGCCGTTGAGGACATCCACCGCATTATCCAGATCCGGACCGCCAAGGCCGCATGTTCTTCTCTGCTCCAACGAGGTAGTGTTGGCGATGATCTATGGCAGCGTTTCCAGCGCGCCGAGAAGGAGATGGAGGAGGAGCTCAGAGATGTCGTAATGGAGGTGAGTGCTCTGCAGGTTCAATTACAAATCCCTTGTCCTATGCTGACAGCTGCTCAGGCCAATGCGCTCGCTCCAAACTGGGGCCAGACCATCTTCCAGTCCGCGAACGAGATTGCAGGAAACACGACTCTACGGAAGCGCCTTGACGAGATTCAGGCGCAGGCCGCCACCGAGAAGGAGTGGTGGGAGAAGCGACGGGCCGCTATCCAGTCCGACTTTATGAAGGAGCTGGACGACGCCGAGAAGAAGCCTACCAGCGAAGATGATGCCGTGCTGGTAGATCCCAGCACACCATCTGGCACCCCAGCCGGCAGCAAGAAGAAGAGGGGCAAGAAATAAGGCCTGCCCCGGACCAGCAAGGGCAAATCTACTGTATAATACGACTTGATACACCAGGGGTTCTTAATGGGCATAATCCACGGCATATGGTTTGCGCGGCGTTGACGGCTTGAAAAAGAAGGGAACAAATGCCATTACCATTTTAGACCTAACTCCTTGCCTACTATCTGAGCTGTGAAGTCAAATATGCAATAACGCTGAAGAACAAGATAAAGACGCTACTTCGGAACTAGACATTAAAAATGTCACGAATACCACGGCAGCTTCCTTCTAAATGCTTCCTCATCCTCCGCGATCCTCGCCTGTCTCGCTTCCTCCATGATCTGCTCCTCGGTCCTGAGACTGACAGGAGTGTCACAGCCCCTCAAGCCAATAAACTTGCCAATCTTTCTTCTCTTCTCCTCCAGCGTCAAACCCTCGGCCCAAGTGATGGGACAGGGGTAGTGCGCTGTCCACATGCAGGGCGTTCTCTGGTGATAGAATCGCGCTAGTTGGTCCAACTGCTCGTCTGTCAGGAGCCAGAAGTTGAGTAATGTGTTTGGGAAGGCCGGATGGATCTGCCCCGTGGAAAGCTGCACCAGCGGAGCCAGGGGCAATGCCATCTGCTTGAGCTTCTTGTCGAGCTCGGGGCTCTTGACCGCTCGGCGGCTACCGACTATCGTCGGTGGTTGTTGACTTGAATAGTTCATCTCTTGCGCTATTCGCTTTGCTTTCTGAATGTAAAAGGATTGTATTTGTCTCTTTGTATCGAGATATGTAGTGAGAGAATGTGAGAGTGCAAATGTCTGGACGTGCGCCTGTTGCTGAGGCTATCGCTGCCGGCAGCAATGTGGAAGACTAGATGCACTTGAATTACTGTGACAACGCAAGGGATTGGGGAGTCGAGTTCGGGGAATGGTCGCGCAGACTTGGGCCTTCTTGTACATAGACCAAATGCTCGGTGTTTCTTTGTTGCACTTGGGAACTCTTTGGACAACTGTGGGCGGCTTTACAAGTCAGCCCTCTTTGTTGACTTGTTTCTATATTAGGCTTCGAGTCACTTTGTTGGGTTGCTTGTTCAATGCTGCACTCTTTGATCCCATAACGCACCTCTTGCCGGCGGAGGCTAGTCCCGACTGAAATACCCGCGACTGAAAGCCTGGTTGAGCAACACATCTATTGTTCTGAGAGATGTAACTAGGGAAGCTATGGTTGAAGCTATGGGTGAACAATGCGGCCGGATTTCTCCATGAGCGTCCATATCTCTCTAAGGAGCTCCGTACAGTGCTTTGGCTATAGCCATTTCAACTTTGCAATGTGGTCTGCTTTCTTCTTGCTTGCCTTGACGAAGCCCAGTGCTCTCAAGTCAGCAAGAGCTCGGTAGAACAACACTAATGCAGTTCGCTCATCAACTTCTCCCTCGCTGTCCTCGCCTACCTGAGTATAGAACGCCGTCCACAAATCTGCCACATTGATGAGAGCTCCGGTCTCAAGATATAGATGGTATAGAATGGCCGTCGCAGGAAGAGTAGACGCGACACCGCCCTGTGCCTCGCCACAACAAGCACAAGCCAGGTAGTCGTGCGGTCGAGCAAGAGCCCGCTCCAGCACTGAACCTGGTCGTGGGGTGAAGACGTCCTTGTGAGGAGACTTGAAATCGAAACGCCAAATCTCGTGGAGAAACATGCTATCGGAGGGCTCGCACGATACCGCAGCCGTCAGATGCTCTACCAGAGCATCAATTAAGTCCGTATAAGCGTTGTCTTCCTCCGTTAGAGTAGCAGTGTCTTGGCTGAGCTGGACTTTCTGTGCGATGACCGTAGTTCGCAAGATTTTGCTCTGCGCAGTGTACTTGCTTCGCAAGCTCTGTCCCTTTGCTTCAACCTGAGCCTTCAGTTTTTCTATCTCCTGATCGATCGAGAATAATTCATTCAGGAGATCCTGCGATTCAGCTTCCCACCCGCGCACGCCCAAGTCTGCATCGCCTGTCTTGGTCACAGCGATTACGCGCCGTATGAGTGCAACGACCTCGTCAGGGGTCATCCGTCTCATAGAATCTAGGAAGTCTGAGGTCTCAGCCTGGAAGTCGATACCATCCATTGTACCATTTATGTATAAAGTTATGAAGTTTTCCTTCGGCAGTCCTGTTGCGATGAGGTACAGAACTGATCTCAGAAGCACTGTGGTCCACTTCTTGCCGAGAACAACGTGTCTTGTGGCTTGTTTTTCGAGATATGCGTCGTCAGTGAGCAGAGGTCTTATATGCTGAACACTTGAAGCTTCTATGGCTGCTTCGACATGAGAGCGGAAAGATGGCAGGTTACGAGCAGCTTCGAGATGTTCTGTCTGCACGACATCGTTCCCGAGCTGTTCAGCTGGCGCTATGAATATGGACAGCGGATTCGCATAGAAATGGCACATGTACGTATACTAATTGTCCGTCAGCGCCCCTGTTATCCCGAGTACTCATTCAGCATGTTCTTACCTTCAAAGAGCTAATAAAATCTTGTATGCCTGCTACTTGATCCTGTTGTCGGTCAACAATGCTCCGCAGCAAAGAGGGCCCAATTAGCAGAGGGCTCTGGGCGTGAGCCACGGCACATTTGAATATGCTCTCGAGGACAGCAGAGGCTTGCACGACATCGAATTGGCTGCCATACAAGTGTTGCGCAGCAGACTTGGGTAGTCTTGCCTGAAATAGCTCGACTGAGGTTGCAACACCAAAGAGAAGTGTGAACTGTATGCGATTTTGCCAGGACCTGCACATTTGTTAGTTCAAAATCATCCATAGTTGAACGGGCGCATACTGGAAAAGCTCTATCAGATCAGTTAGAAGGCTAGTATCAAAGGCCTCGCTATCCTGGAATGCAATGATGACCTGCTTCGACTCATGAGTCTGCACGAACGCATAAAGCGCTTCTAGGTCGTAATCAAGGTACTTCCGGCCCTGGTAATATCAGCCGCTGGCTCCGTTGATGGCGTCGTTCTGACTCACATCTTTTCCGATAGAAACCTCGGCGTCTTCCTCAGAGTCGGATCCTCGTCGAGTAACATCTCGAATGATCTTCTTCAGGGACGCCTTCAAGTTTGGAGCCTCCGCAGACAGCACCCGAACGAACTTGCCCTCTACGACATCATGGAGGCTTTCGGCAAGCTGGCCAAAGAGGAGGTCCTGAGATGCAATGTTGGGGCCAGTTATGATGAAAGCAGATGGAATCTTCGCTCTAGAGAAAGATCAGCGGACTCTGCCAGGTGAGAAATGTAGCTGTTGCCACCTACGTTTCCGCATGCGCCTCGCGAACGAACGAGCCAACCTCCTCCAGTGTTGTTGTATTGGATTCTCTCAACACATTCTGGCGCTAGATTTTAGCATATTACTCATGAGTTGATACCTGTAAAGCATACCTGGATGCGGGAGTCGATGCCGGCCCACGTCTCTTCGTATAACTGCTGACGCAAGCTCATACAGGCTGCCGATTCTGTCTCAAACAGACGCGGGAATTCGGACAATTTCTGGACCTTCACGGGCCCTTGAGTTGACTTGCGAGAAACCTTCCTCTTCTTGGCCGGACGGGCATTTTCTACCGGCTCATCATCAGGGTTGAAGATGTAGGCGGCCTGACAGGGTCAGTATCGGCAAGTATCTTTTCAGACAGCATATCCTGTAATTCTTACCTGATGATCATTATCCAGAAAGCCATCAACTTCTGCTTCGGCCATGGCGGAAGCTACTTGTTCTTCAATTTGTAGCTTGTCCGAACAGTTTGATGAGGCGCGTGAGAGCATATGGGGCGCGTCGTGACACGACTAAAGCTCAAGCCACCCACTCTAAAAAGTATCCCTAGGTAGCAAGCGACACCCCCTGTAGGACCTCCCCAGGTGAAGCGCTGTAGTGACCACCAATTTGGAAGTATGAAGCTCATCACATATTCACAGCACGCTTGACAGGACATTGACGGTTGAAGATCTTCACTAGCTTCGATCTAGTTTCTCTCAATCTAGAGCTGACTTTTATTTGCAACGAAACCGAGCCTCGCAAGAGGAACTTGATTGCATCTATAGCCGAACGCATACTACCTCTGGTTGAAGGCCAACCACCCAGCACACGTATAGCCGCTTGCCCTGTCTCTCAATCATTGCCATCATTGATCTCAAATGATCATGCCGATCCGCCTGCCTGCCTCCTTTCCATCCCAAACAGTAATCAGTTTTGTACAAGGGGTCAACCAAAACCCAACGGAAATGAAGCAATCTCTGAGCCATAACGCCAGAAATCGAGCGAGCCGTCTTCCCGTCCTCGTGACGTGGAATCGATGTAATTTTACAAGACTCGCTACAGCATTGATCGCTGTTACCTAGCATGGCTTCTGTAGAGCCTGCGTAGTACGCCAACTTTAAGCCCACCGAGCTCTCTTGGTTCTATAACATCCATTCCTTGCCGTCCATATATCCCAGACACAGCGCTGGGGAAATTGCCGTATTTGAGGTACTATATGGCCTCAAGCAGCGGCAGTGGCCTCAGTTGCCTCTGGGGCCTTGACTGGCTGTTTCCCGTCAGTATTTGGACTCAATGTTGGATCGTGGGGTTTTGACTCACCTCTTCCGCGACTGGCTTGTCGGCAGCCGGCTGATCCTTAGCAGTCTCAATCGGGGCCGACTTCTCCTCGACCTTGGGGGCATCTGTCTCGCCATTTTCCTTGACACCGTTGGTAGCCTTAGGCTCCTCCTTCTTCTCAGCAGACTTGGACGAGGTGCCATTGACACCATTGGTAGGCGCGGCAGCCGCGGGCGCTCCATCGACCGCTAGGATCTTATTCCATTTCTCGAGCAGAGCGGTAGAACGCGGCTTGAACTGAAATTCATCTTCCTTCGGGATGTTCTCGAGCTTCAGAATAGCCTTCAACACCTTGTTGATCTTCGTGACACGGATGATGCTGACTTCCAAATCAGGAAGACCCTCCAGCTTGGTGATATACTCGGACATCATCTTCATCTCCTCCTCCTTAGGCTCTTGGTCTCGAGCAAGAAGTCCCTTCTGGAGCTTGTGCCGGAGGAAGAGTACTTCCTTCTACGTGACTGTTAGCTGGGTGACCTTTCAAGTATAGTGTCAATACTGACCTCCTTCCGTTGATGTCGCTCCTCGGGACTGAGTTCAGGCTCCTTCGGTGCCTGTGGTTCTGACTTCTTCTCCTCGGTGTCCTTGCTCTTCTTCGCCTTGGGCTTGGCAGGCTTAGAATCGTCCTTGACTTTTCCAGACTTTGGAGTGGGGACACCGTTGGCTGTCTTGGGAGTAGAATTGTTAGTAAGCTTAATCTTAGGCTTCTTGACGGAGTCCGATCGCTGAGGTGTCTGTCGGTATTAGAATGATGTCTATGAGATGGAAAGGGGGGTCCAAACTAACAGCCGTGTCGTCCTCGGCCTTGCGCTTCTTAGTCTTCTTCTCCTTGGCGGGCTCCTCGCTGGCATCGGCCATCTCGACATCCTCATCAACATCGGCGCCCTTGGACTTTCTGCTCTTCTTTGCAGGGGTGGCTTGAGCCTTAGCTTCCAGGGCCTGCTGATGGGCGGCCTGGTCTTCCGCAAATTGCTGAAGAAGTCCCTTGTAGTGCTCGAGGGAATTGTGCTGAGCGGCAAGCTGATGCGCGTCAACGAGATCCTTGCGCATCTTCGAATTGATAAGGTCGAGGACCTTGTCGGGTTCGAGGTCGACCAAGTCAGCATTCGCAACCCAGCCACTAGTACAGAATCCGTCAGTACAGAATGTCATGCAATTGAGACAACGGACGTGCCGCATCATCTTGTGCCAGCTTACAATTCGTTTGTAGACAGATACATAACCGGGAAGGTTCTGTCGGCAGCTCGCTTGCCACCATCTGCGTAATCCTCACGGTACGTGCCATCTGCGCGGGCAGCGGTCACAGGACGCGACTTAATAAGGGAGAGGGGGAGCATCTCCTCATCGCAGATGATACAGGGCCATGGAGGGTAGCCCTTGAGTTTGATGAAGAAGTGATCGCCGGGCTTTGCATCTAGGTGAAGAATGCGCGCCTTGGAAGCCTTCTTGCTCAAGGTCTTGCCCTTGCCACCGGCGGGACCAGTAGACTTGCGACGCGCAACAGTCTTTGCAGGTGTAGTAGAGCTGCCAGCAACAGTATCGCCCTCGGCGTTAGGGGCTGCTTCAGCAGCCTGATGGTCCTCGGGCTTGCTCGCGGGCTCCTCGGTGACTGGGGCAGGGGCTGCCTCGTCAGCATCTTTCATCACGACGTCACCAACAGGGGCAGCATCTTCAGTAGGTTTCTTTGCAGGTTCTGCTCAAAGGGGATAAAGGTCAGTCAAGATATTGCAATGCGCTCAGATGTTGTCGGCAAAGGATAGCTACCTTCAGCTGCCTTGGTAGGCTCCTCTTCTTTGGGCGCAACCGCGACAGGCTGCTCAGCCGACACAGGCTCGTCCACTTTCTCACTAGCTGGAGCTGTAGTCTCAGATGAGGCAGTTGGTGCACCAGCAGTAGTGGTGGTGGCCTCGTCGACCTTGGGAATCTCCTCGGTGGGAGCCGCAGCTTGTGCGCTACCCTCGGCAGACATGGCGGAGAGTGGCGATGGGGTGTCAAAGACGTGTTTCGTCACAAAGTCAGTTAAATCTGAGATTAAAAGAGCACAGATGCACGCGTTGTTCGCGTTGATAATGGGAAGTCGGGTGGATTGGGACGCGGTTCAATGGATGCGGTGGACAAGATAAGGTGATGAAGTGCTCCACGACACGGTGCGTTGGTCGGTCGTGAGTTGGGGAGGGAAAAGAATTTGGCAGGGAAAAAGTGACGGAACGAATCTCACAAATGGGAAGCACGCGCAGGTTGGTTTCTGTGAGACAATGACGCACGGACCAACACTCATAACTACTTGCCTACCCCTACGCACACAATCCATCAAGCTCACCCCCAGCCTCCTCTGAGCCCTCCAAAAACAGGCATCCAAGGCTGACTGAGCCGGCGTCTCTCATCCACAGATGGTTCACTGCCTTCTCCTAGCCCTATCCCCATTATTGGACGCCTTGGTGGTCTTCATCTCGGCCATCGCACAGCTAGGACCTGCAGACACTGATGGCATACCAACATCACAAGAGCCACAATCGTCAACCAGAAACTCCCGCAACTTGCCAATTCGCCCCAAGGCTCTCACATATAGACAGATCTTCCGAGAATGAAAAAAGGTGGTTGGAATAAGAGGGAAACCAATCCTTGACAATCATAGTCTATTTTACCAACCAAGTGAGCCCCTGAAAACTCCAGATAGTGTACACAAACCTGACCAAAGAGGATGCCGATGCGATATGCCAGCTTGGCAATCACTCCTCGTCATCCTCATCCTCATCATCATCTTCATCCACCTCCATAGCCTCCGCAACGGTAACGGAGAAGCCTGGCTCCTGGTCCACGCCAACATAGCTGTCGCTCATGAGGAACAACTTCAAATCATGCTCGCCGGGGGTAGGAACAGTAAATTCAAGACGGACATTAAGCTTCTGTCCGAAGGTGATTCTCTTGATGGCGAGTAGCGTCTTAGTGTTTTCTTCACCGACAACCAACCACCAGCTCTCCATCTTCTTGGATGGGTAGAAAGGGGCGTGGACGGTAGGATCAAAATCGTCGTCCTCGATCTCTCGTTCGATCCGAATATTGAGATATGACGGTTCACCAGCTTGAAGGCTCTCAGGGTCCTCAACGTCGAACTCCAAAGACACATCAGGATATTTCTCATTTGTGAAGTTCGCTGCCTCCACCAGCTGCTTTTGTGACAAACCGAGCTGCTTCACGAGAGCACTGTATTGCGGGTTCTCTTCCGGATTCATTGCATCCATGAAGTCAAGAATATCCTTGACTCTGTGAAAGTGATTATCATTAGTATCATAACGTTGTATGGAGCAATGGAAAACGTACCCAAATTCGTTTGCAACTTTGACGACTTCCGGACCGAAGTGCGGGATTTGCTTGAGAGGACTGTCGCGATCCCACATGGCTTGGACCACCATTTGTGACATCTCCATCGCGTTCATTGCATTGAGGTGTCCGTCGGATGACAGGATATCAACAGTAGCGCTTAGGAGGCTAAGAACCTTAGAGACAATTACCTCTTGATCCTTGGCCAAGTCGATGGGCAGCTGCATTCGTGAGAAATGTGCTTGGAGAAGAACAAATGCTTTGAAATGCGGTGAATCAAACACCGGCTCTGACATCTTGACGGGCACTCTGTCGTATATACGACGGAGGAGATTGTCCTCATGTCTTCTGATCTGAATTGCCTCAAACTCTGTGGCGGAGGTCACAATCTCCAAGATGCCCTTGAGTTTCGTACGTGCACTAAGCGACAACAGGAAGGTCTGCATGGTGATGTAAGAGATGTTGTAGTACGCCGCGATCATAGCTGCGTTCAACGGGGACACCGTTCCGTCGTCTTCATCGAACTCGATAATCTTCGACTCGGACAGCTCCTTGAGCGTCGTCTCCACCAAGTCAGAGAGATAGTTGCTCAGACCGTCATGTGTGGTGTTCGTCAGACTATAGTAGCTTGGGTTGGCAAGAAGACGGCGGTAAAAGTACGTGAACGTTGTCCAGTTGATAGCATCATCACCCGATTCAATCATCTTAGTGCTGATCTCAGTGACAAACGCGTCATGCAAGAAAGCATGGAGATGAGACTCCACTGGCAAAGCCTCGTTGAGGAACTTCTTATAGTATTCTCTCTTGACTGCGGGAAGCATGAGAACACCTCTGCCCCTGCCATCCTTGGATGGGCGCAGAGCCTTGCCAAACATTTGCAAAACTTCACTAAGTGGGTAATCGACATATCGATGTTCTCTGCCCTCAAAGTATTGCGTTCCCATAACGACTACCAAGTGAGCTGTACAGTCAAGCTCCCAGCAGACGTCACGAGATGCTACAAGAACTTGGATGGCACCATTGTCGTAAAGATGTTTGACGATGCGCTTGTCGCTCTGGCTGAGAGCTTCATGATAGTAGCCAACACCATGAGAAAGCGCCTCGGCTAAAGCTTCCTCGTGTACACGGGCCAGAAGAGGCCGCATTTGGTCAACTTCGGCATGGAGAAATCGGTCTTCGTCATCCTCTGCGAAACACGCTGTAAGAATGTCACGCGTTGTAGCTCTTGTCTGCTTTCGACTTGGCACGAAGACAAGAGCAGGCTTATCGGGAGACATCTGTGTGATAGCCAGGTATGTTGGCTTCGCCATAGCGAGCATCATTGATGGGAAATGAGGGATGGTATAGGACTGGATGTGAAGCTCTAGCGGGACTGGTCGGACGTGAGGGCTGAAATTATAGATATCATGCTTTTTCGCATCTATCCATTCGCCAACATCTCGCGCATTGGAAAGGGAGACGCTGAGACCAACAATTCTCATGGGCAGCTCTGTTTGCGTTCGGATGTAATGCATTCGGGATACGATGATCTCGTAGATGTACCCCATGTGTCCACCAAGCAGGTGTAGTTCGTCAGCAATGAAGAGTTCAACGGTCTGGACATTCTTACGCCGCTTCCATTGCCGAGAGAGCGAATCCCATTGAATGGGAGTCGCAAGGATGAGGTCCCCTGCCTCAAGGAGCTTGAGATCAGTGGTAGTCTCTCCTGTCAACTTCACGATGTCCTTCCCACCTCTCAACTCTGAGAAACGCTTTTGCCAATCCTGGAAACGAAGATCCACGAGTTCCTGGAATGGCGCAATATACACGGCACGCCCGCTTTCTTGCTTAGACCAATGGCGGAGCAACGCAAATTCGGCACAAATAGTCTTTCCGCTTCCAGTCGGCGAACCGACGAAGACATTTTGATCCGTTGTGTACAGCGAATTGAAAGTTTGCGTTTGGATCTTGTTGAAATGCTCCCATCCGGGATACAAGGCGACATAGTCTTTCGCCTTTAAAGCAGATACCGGGAGAGGTTGTAAATCTAGCAACTCCGTGTGCGGCGGGAATTTCTCAGGGAGAATGAGCTTCTGGAAAGAGACTGCAACTCGAGTCTCAGAATGCATCCACCTGTCTGAGACCACGGAGATGAAGTAATTGGGTGGCATTGGCTCAGTAATGGGCACAGTGAACTCAACCAGGTGCTCATTCGACTCTGACTCTGCATAGTCTTTCCGTAAAAGAAATTGGTCATGGAAAAGGATGTCTTCCCCATCACAGTCTTCGACAAGAATCCAAAAGCTTTCAGAAGCGCCATGGACACTATCGTCCCATTCAAAGTTGGGTGTGATGCTCAATTCAACACGGAGCATCGATCTCGTCATGGGTTGAATCTGTGCCTGCACGTCCAGTCTAGGAAACTTAGCAACCAGTCCGGTTACAATACGCCCAGCTTTGGGCAGCCCTAGCAGCTCTCCCATGCGCGGGGGGTCGAGATCAAAATAGCTGCTCCAAGGTACGTCGATCCTTTCGGCCTTTTGGACAATATCTCTAGGGCATGTAGGAAATTGGCGAAGCGGCGACATTGTTGGCCACATTCTCTTCTCGGCCATCTTGCACAGATCTAGAGCTGTCTTGGCAACAGTGGCCCAACCTTTCTTCATCGTGATCTCAAAAATCGCTCGAAGAATACGACCTGCAGACTGGGTAACGTACACCATGTCGGCCATGAGAGCCAAACCATCGAGACGCAAACGGGAGATGTATGCTTGCAAAAGGACGTTTATTTTTGCGTGAGGCTCCTCAATGCTCTCTTTGACTGGGATTGGGACTCGTCCAAGCAACTTAGCGAGTTCAAGCTTCTCTTCTTGTCTAACAGGAATGTATTTGAATTCGGCACTCAGAGCAAATACGCGGAAAAGCTCGATGGTTGTGATAGATGGCTGAATAAGGTTATTATAGGTCTCCATCGAACCATGCGTGATGTAGTAGTGCGATGCAATGCGGCCGAGCTCAGTAGCTTGGAGCTTTCCCGTCTTATCATCATACTTGATCAAATTGGCTTTCCTCAATACGGTAGCGGCGGAATGAATGAGATCGACTCGCTTCTGTTCCAGAGCCTCGTCGTCTTCATACTCAGGTCCAACGCTATAGAGGCCAGGGGACCTAAGCATTCGGACGAAGAGATAGGTGTATCCAAGCCACTCTACTCCTTCGTCACGACTGCGCACATTGCCAAGGACAACCTCCGCATTCAAATTATCAACTAGCCGACTTACAAGTTGACTTTCGATCGGCAGTTGTTGGTTGAGGAGAGACAGATAATACTGCATTTCGCCTTGGGTGGTAATGATCAGACCCTCACCATATGTGTCGTACTGAGGGCGACCAGCACGTCCTAGCATTTGCAGAACATCTTGTGGGCTGAGCTCGACCCAGCTACCCTTCTCAGGGGAGTAGACTTGGGTACCTTTAATGATGACGGTGTGTGCTGGCAAGTTGACACCCCATGCCAATGTGGCTGTACAAACGAGAACCTGGATCTGGCCGCCTGCGAAGAGATCTTCCACAGCATTTCGATCTGGTCGGCTCATGCCGGCATGATGAATGCCGAAGCCGTAAGGCAGCAAGTCTTTTAGTTCCTTGTCGTTGACTTGGTCTGCTTCTTCTTGCAAAACTTCTCTCGTACCCGCATCGCTCTTGAGAATCTGATTGATTGTTTCCATCTCGAGAGCCTTGTCCCGTATGTAGCGGGCAGTTTTCGCGGTTTCCTTGCGAGAATGAACGAAGATGAGCATCTGGTTGCGGTTCTTGCCGACATGCTCCAAAACCTTGGTGTAGGTGATCTCGTTCATAACCTTCAATTGCTTGATTGCTTTTCTCTCTGTTACGCCAATGAATTCCTGACGTAAGGGGCACGGCCTGAACGAGCCATCAAAGTGGAACAACCCTTTCTGAGGATCAACCCGGAGGAAACTAGCGACGTCTCTATAGTTCGGAAGTGTGGCGGACAAGCCAACAATCCGCACCGGCTCGCCAGTCTGCTCTGTTTTTCGTATCGTCCTGCTAACGATGCTCTCGATGACAGGGCCACGATCATCATGCAGAAGATGGATCTCGTCTATTATAATGAGACGTACGAGGTTTGTATAGGATAGATCCGTAGCTTTTCTCGTGATAACATCCCATTTCTCGGGGGTTGTCACAATAATCTGCGTCTCCGCAATCTGCGCCTTTGTGAGTTGACGATCACCGGTCAACTCAGACACCTTGATCCCGAACTCCTTCAGGCGTGCGCCGAAGTTACCAACCTGCTCCTGGACGAGAGCCTTGAGTGGTGCAATGTAGACGATTTTAAAGGCATCTAGATCAATCTCGCCCGTCTCTGCATTTCTGTTCTTACCAATTTCCCGCAGAATGGTAAGCATAGAAACATTGGTCTTGCCACTACCAGTCGGTGCACAAATAAGCATGTTTCCATCATCCTCGAAGGCAGAAGGATAACATTTCGACTGAATCTTGTTCAGACTCTTTGTGGTGCTGAAGGGAATACGGGCCCATTCAGGCATGTCTGTGATGGGGACGTTCACATCGCTGGGGTCGTTGCGCTTCTTCGGCGCAGGGACGTGTATTTCTTCGTAGCCCTTTCCAGTCCTCTTGGTAGAACCTTCCGGGAGTCTCACCTTGGGATTGGTCATTAGATGGTTTCCTTGGTCGAAGGCAATGTTCTCGAGGTTGATAAGTTTTCGAGGTTGAAGGCCACCTATCAACTGCCCTTCAGGCCGTTCAGGTTTGGCATCAGCCCCAGCAGCAAATCCTGGTCCGTCGATGTCCATTTTGATCTCCATCTTGCCCTTCTTCTGGCCGTCAGTGGACTTGCCATGCAATTCATCCAGAATCCATCGCAGGCCTTCCGAGACCATCTCTCGCTCGATGGTCTCTCGTTCTTCTGCGCGTTCAGCCCGCGCCAGCCGAGTAAGCCATACCACTTTTTCTCGATTCTCGATGAGCTTTTGAACAACCTCGTGGTGTTCATAGTCGAACAGTTCCATGAGCTCGTTTTCGATTTCGCGAAGCTGCTTCTCTTCACCTCCTTCCTCATCAGGTTGGCCAGAGAGAATATGCAGCGCTTGAAGTGTCTTGTCGTGTTGTGTGTGGGCGTCCGGATACAGTTTACCAATTTGACGCTGAAGCCAATAAGCATCAATTTCGCGGGCAGCAATGTAATTGCTGTCCTTATCTTTGCTTTGTCGCTTGGCACCTGTTGCTGAATCGATAATCATTGCATCTTCGTCTGCTAGGCCGGCGCCTTCTTCATCTCTGTCTTCACCTGCGCCACCTGCTTCAGCAACTTCCTCGAGACCAGGACGATCCTCCTCGTCCTCGTCCTCGTCCTCTTCGTCCTCGGAAGACTCCTCCCGGACCTCATCCACGATGCCTTCGGCATCTTCGTCTTCATCTTCGAAAGCGACGGCAACACCTTGGCGCTCATCGATTTCGCCATCGTCGCCGAGTCCTGCATCGCCCATTTCCTCATCATCGTCTTGAGCATCATAATCGGTTATCTTTTTGCCCAGATTCACCATCTCGTTGAATTCCTTAGGGCTGAGACTGACACCTAGAAGCTCATCGATTTCCTTCTTCTTATCAAAATCTTTCAGGTCCTCATCCTTGAGGTATTCCAATGCAGCATCGGCCGCACTCCGGACAACTTCCTGAGGGACGTCGCCAAGATTGTTGGCAACAATGGTTAATATGACATCGAAGGTTGCTCGGGTCGCTTGGGTGCGCGGCCGATATCGAAGACCTTCCACTAGCGCGTCTGCACCAGACAAGATGCCTCCGCCTCTTGTTGGTCCAGCTCCTGCTTTCCTGCGCTGCTCTCGTAAGAGGATGTCCTCGCCCTCTCCAACCGCGCCTCTCTGGATATCCGGCATCGCTGATTTCTTCTGCTTCGGCGCGATATCTCGAGCAACGCGTGCTCCCATGTCCTTGATGGACAGTCGGCCGGCCAATGACTCGGGGTCTCCGCTGGCCTCATCTGTTCGGCGAGTGTAGAATCGACGGTCCGCCTGGAGGACCAGGTTGGACATCGCCGAGTACTTGTACTGCGAGACATCTCGCTGATGATTGTCCGTCATCTTGGCGGCTGGCTCGTAGATGTGACTGGTAGTGAGAGTGTGGTCGACAGTCGTCGCGAAGCCCAGCCTCTAATACCAGGCTTGCCCCTCCCCTCTAGTGGCAAAGCCCGAATTTCTGCCTGCACAAGATACTGCTGTTGCTCATCGACTCATGTACCTTATAATCGCAAAAATGGAGGCTGTAGGGCGATCAATAATAAAGGAGTCGCAGTATGACATATGTGTGGTTGGAGCTTGGACTCAAAGTCGATGGCGGATCTAGAAAATTTCCGTCCCTTCAGTTGCGATAGACTTAGCGGCGGTTGGGCGGCGAGCTTAGTCGTGAATGGTGAGTCCTGATTGGTTGTGCAGCCAGTACTCCAAACAAAACCTACGCGAGCATGATATTGAAACTCACAACGATATAGGCAGCAAAAGTAATCGCGATAAATTTAAGCCCACGTGAGTTTATCAATACTTCTATCATCGGAAAACAGGCCACAAAGGCCCAAGAATCACACTTAAGCATATTATGACTCTTGTGCCTACTGCCTCGAGAAATCCTTAACGTATGGAGTGTCAAGGCTGGTAATTGGATCGCCAATAGCCTCATCAATAATGGCTCCACCTCAGGAAACGATTCAGTCTATTCAGAAATCATTGTCACCTTATGTGAGATCTCGAGAAGAGACAGCTCATATACGGAGAGTCTTGGCCGTGCACTTGAAATCATGTCTCAGCAATGACCTCACTGTTGCGCCCCTAGCACTAGCCGACTCAACAAACACCCCGGCACCATCGCGGGAGGCCCGAGGCCTACAGCGCGAATACCTGAAGGCGCTGAGTGCAAATATCAAGGCGCAAAAAGACTACGAAGCTGTTAGCAAGATTCCAGCCCATGACTCGTCATCGTTATCCATTACAAGCTCTTCGGCATCGGATCGTATCGAGGAGCATCTGAACACAGTGAAACTCCAAAAGAAACACGCAAAACTCCAGACAGTGGACAGATACTTGGAATTACTTAGTCAAAAACCAGCAGCCTCTCAGGACTTTCTTCAGCCAGATGAGGTTTTCAAACATTCCGCGCCTCTCCCGGAAGTGCCAAAGGAAGTTGTGAGTGGTTTTACTGTTGATAAGGGACTTACCACGACCGACCTGAATCTGCTCAACGATCGCCTGGAGAAGGCGGTATTGCGGGCAAAACTCTTGCTCAGGAAAGAGGAGGAGTTTCTTGAGGCTGTCAAATCTCGGTCTGTCGCAGAACCTGGAAATGTCAGCGACACCACCAAAGTCGCCGCTCTCAACGCCACAAGAAACGAGCTCATTAACTGGATTGAAATGGAGCTGGGGAAGGCGTCCACCGGTGACGAATCCGAATTGATGGAGGATATCGTTAACACGAGGACGAAGATGAACAAAGTCAGCATTGATGACCAGGTTGTAAGTATCAAAGATAGATACGCGCAATATTTACTTGCTCGGAAGTCGCTCCTTCAGTTGATCGGCCAGAATACGCAAACCCTACTAGCACCATCGCTAGAGGTCCAGGGGGATGCTCAGAGTGCGAATCCGTCGCAACATGCAGCACACCTAATATTACCATATGTCGAGAGGTTACTATCTCTTGCTCACGAACAGAAAACCTCAATCACTCAAAAATCTCACCTCAATATTACCTTGGCGAAAGAGATGAAGGATACTAGTGTTGCCCTTGACCACTTGGCGGAGGAGAGCCAACTATTGCTGTCCTATCCTACTCCCGATGCCACGAAGAAGAGAAGCGGTCTTGGCGACGGACTGGGAGGGACTGAGAACCTTGACGCAACTAGTCGGGTTAAACGATGGGTATTTGCAGCGGATTCCGCAAAGATTGCAACCTTGGAAACAGTTGCAGAGAAGGTCGAAGAAGGGCAGATCGCCCTTGAAGGATCAATGAACTTCACGAATGAGATCAACCAACTTCTGGGGCGCAAGACGGTTGATGAGCCCGCTTCTGAACCAAGCACAATGGAGGATGATATTTGGTTGGCCGAAGGTGACACAGGTGGAAAAGGGGCTATGTCCCGGAGACATGCAACGGCACACACAGCCAAGCCTCATGAAGCAGGAGACATTTGGTCACTAATTGATGGGAATCTTGGATTGATTAATGAAAGCCCTACACGTTTGTAGAAACATAGCTGTTCATACAGGTAGCAAATCTGATCATGAGCCGTGTTCTAAACGCCTGATCCGTTTTTCCACATTACGCCCTTCCTTTTGGTTCCTCGTCACATCGTACATCCATACGATCTACCACCGCCTATCGACCAGCCAAGATACTAGATATACGGAGAGCTAGGTCGAGTATTGATAGATGTTCATCCGCGCCATCAACCAATCGCTTGTCGACCTCAGAGAAAACCATGACAATTTGATTCTTCTGAACATCCGGGATGGCTTCATCATAGACAATTCTCTGATAGAGCTGTGAGTTGACCTGTCCAGCACTCCATCCATCGGCCACCATGTCTTCCACGACCTTGGCGACGGCTTGATAGGTCTCGCCAGAGGATCGAGGTTTGATCGCCTTCACAAGTTTCTCCACGGTGTCATCCGGAATGACGCCAGCAATGTCCTCGACAATCTTTACGGTCACAGGCTGTTTATCGACGTCCATATCGTCTTCGTCCTCGTCCTTCTTAGAACTGGCACCAACCAGTCTCGCCGCGCTCTGAAGGAATGTGATTGCCTTTCTCAAGTCACCGTCGCTACACTTGATCAAAGCATCAACCGCGCCATCCTCTAATGGAACGCCTTCTTTCTCCGCGATCTCCTCAAGTCTCTTCTTGGCATTCCCTTGATCTAGACTCTTGAAGCGGAACTTGCTGCATCGACTGGCAAGCGGGTCAATTATACGCGTAACATAGTTGCAGACGAGACAGAAACGAGTGATCTTGCTGTATGTCTCCATAGTTCGACGGAGGGCGCTCTGGGCATCCTGGGTCATGCTGTCGGCCTCATCGAGAATGATGATCTTGAATGGCGGGCAGGGGTAGCGGTCCTTGTACCCGGGCGCCGGATTCGTCAACTGCATGCGTGCGAAATCCTTGACCTTCTCTCGTACAATGGATATACCTCGCTCGTCGGATGCGTTTAACTCTAGCACTCGGGATCGCATGAATTCAGGGCCGTAGAGCTCCTTGGCCAGTGCAAGAATAGTCGAGGTCTTTCCTGTTCCGGGAGGCCCATAGAACAACATGTGTGGAAGCTACTAGCTTGTCAGCCATCAGTCAATTTGACGACAGACAATATGTCTCCATACATTTGAGGCTTGAAGTGTTCGTTGCAAGACTGTGATCGTGTGGTCCTGGGCTGCGACATCACTGAGACTCTTGGGTCGGCTGTATATACGCAACCAAGAATCAGTCAGTATCCTGGCCTCTGAAACCTAGAGAGGCTCTCTTCGCTTTGCGACTCACTATTTCTCGACCCATGGTTGCGCCCTTGGAGTCTCATTTGTCTGCTTCTCCTGTTTTCCTCCACCGTTGGCAGCAGCGGCTTTTCTGGCCTTTATATCGAAGAAGCTGGCCATGGTCACCGCATGTACGACTCAAATTAAAGATCGCAGTCGTAGGTAGATGTTATTTTGAGTTTTCGTGCTCCGGGATATCGGTAGAACCTTCGAGGATGCAGATGAACGAGGTGGATGCTGGAGGCACTCAACGCGTCTCCAAAATCTAACGCGTCTTTGCTGGTTAATTGATTTGCCCCACGCACGCAACCCTAGGACCCTTGTCAGCCAGCCGCCACCTGCTAAGCTACCCCTCCAAGCTCTCTCTGTGTGTGCTCCACTCAGCGTCATCTGCCTAGACTAGGCGGACCCTGAGATAACACTTAAGTAGACAACCGTTGCAGAGCAGGAACCATGTGTAGCACTGCAATTAACACCGAGCAGGCGCAAAGGATTCCAATGTCTAGATCACAGTGGAATCCCTTGAAATCATTCGGGGAATCGCATAGAAACCTTGGACCAACAGATTTGGCGGCTTTGATGTTATATAAAGTATTACATTCGCATGTTATCTATTCACCTTTGTTAGCATTACTTGGCCGTTTGGCCATTCCCGTCATTTGCAGAACAGAAGCCTGAATGGGGCATCTACAAACAGGATATGTGCAGGCAGCCTGCGCTGAAACAATTGGCTAGCACTACCTAGGTAGTCACGTAGGTGTGGCACCATGTGTCGCTGCAGCATCATCTAGATTCAGGCTAACCTGTTGCACATTGAATCATCAGGCTTGATATGATGAATACGGTAGGCAGTAGTTAACTATGTTATGGCAACCACTCCAGTAAATCTTAACAGCTTTTCGTTGAGAAAATACCTAGGTAGTCCTTTGAATTGCAGAAATTGTGAAAATACCCTCGTTCAATCTTAAGTAATGTTATCTACCTAGGTAGGTATCCAAGGTAGCTACAGGTAGGTTTCATCTCAGATTGACAAGCTTGCTGTGCGCGCTTACATGTGTCCTGGGCAACAGCGGCTTCTTTGCCTGAATCTAGCGTGGCAGCTCCCCTGAGACACCCCACTCCGCCTTCTGCCTCCACCCTGAGCTGATCCGTTGACGTTGCTTTATTTAGCCCTCCTCAGCCCACTTCGTCCTCTTTCCTCCTCCCAAGACTGCAGCCTCACCCGTTACGTCCGACAACTCTCCCACTCCCACCCACTTACGTTTTGATCGCAGGATTTCGCATACTTTCTCATCTTATGAGCGACCACTCGAGATCACCGACCCTCCGCTGACACGGAAGAGAGATGGCGGACCAATCCATTATCAGGATTACCAAGGTGGGTTTTAGGCGCGCGGGAAGCCCGACTGCGGGGTCGCAAGGCTGCTGAAGCTATTGTCAAGTCTTTCGCCTGTGACTGACCATCCGGGTAGGAGTTGAGCGATATCCAGAGGAACTCAGATCTCTGTATGGCCTCAAACCTTTACCATCGTCAACTTGGTCTCTCACTAAACCGTTGCTAGCCCTCGCAGTAGCCTGTCGAGATGTCGATGTCCGGAATGTGAAGGCCATGATCATCGGGCCTCACGAGACCCCCTACGAGTTCGGGTTTTTCGAGGTGGGCTTGCAGACCTGAATGTGCGCCATGTATATGCTTACCATTCCTTAGTTCAACTTCAAATTCAACAAGGGTGAGGTTTTTCCGAATGCTCGTATCAACAAGCTTAGCTCATAGAGAATGCATCATAGATTATCCAAGGAAGTCTCCGTCCGTCACTGCAGTCACCACCAATGGTGGCCGCTGCCGCTTCAATCCCAACATCTACTCAAATGGCCGGGTCTGCTTGTAAGTCAACATGATATGGCTTCTCCACGCTTGCATCTAATCATCTGCAGGTCTATCCTAGGGTTCGTTCCTTATCCATTCTAACCCATCCTGCACCTGACTTACCCACGATGTAGCACTTGGCGAGGAGAGCGTGGTGAAGAGTGGTCTGCTGCACAGGGTCTCGAATCGATCCTCCTCTCGATTCAGAGCTTGATGTCATCGAATCCATACGAGAACGAACCCGGCTTCGAGGATGCGAACGAGGCTGCGGATAAGAAGAACCAGCGAGAATATGTCCAGAAGGTAGATGGCTGGTGTTAGTTGTCTTACAACAGGGAAAATGACTTACGATTCTTCAGATACGTCATGAAACCCTGCGCATATCTGTCATACAGCGCCTAGAAGAGTATCTTAGCATTGGGGCCGATGGCACCGTCGCCGCGACCTCCTCAGCTGAGAGGGACGAGTTTGATGTCGACATGGACGGCTTAGATGACTCTAGCGTGCCCTTCGAGCCCTTCAAAGATCTCTGCAAGCGCCGATTTCTGTGGTACTATGATTCTTACCTCGCCGCAATTCAGGAAGCGAAGAAGGAAGTCAAGGATGGACAAGTGTTCGCACGAATGCCTTTCGAGGGTTCTAACAACACTATGGAAGGGAAGTTCAATTACACCGAGCTAGAACGTCGACTCCGTAACATCAAGAAGGTCCTGGACGACGAGACCGCGAGTTGGGCGGTGGAGGGTATGGCAGCTAAGACTAAGGAGTCAACTGTCGCCGTGAATCTGCAACGACAGTATGATCAGGTGGTGGAATCCTTCAAGCGTGATGACAAGCCTCACAACCTGGAGTTGGAGGATAAAAATCCCTTTGTCTGGGCTCTGACGTATTTCGGGCGACCGATGACCAACCTGGATGGAGGTTTATTCCGTATCAGGCTTCACTTTAGCCCCCGGTTTCCTGAGGAGCAACCAAGAGTCAAGTTCGAGACACGCGTCTTCCATCACCGCATCGCCGCGGACGGAACGCCGTGCTACTTTGCCAACCTCACCCGTCGAGAGGACGTGAAGACACATATCGAGGCAATCATCGAATCACTAGAGGAGGAACATCCCCCGTATGATCCGAGAACTCTTGTCAACCCAGAGGCGTTCAAGCTATACTGGGGCTCCCCCGACGACCGGAAAAATTATAATAGACGACTGCGGAGGACTGTCCAGCAGTCCATGGAGTAAGTGTCTGTAACTGCCGTAAGAAGAATTGACTATACTCACGATCTTTTAGGGACTTCTGATCAACATCCATCGCTTCGAAAGCGGCCATTGCATTTTCTTGGGCTTTATTGACTGGTTCCGGGAGTTCTTCCCACTTACTGGCCACCCAAGATGGCGTTCAGGACGGACCAGGGGCATATCTAGCCGGTTAGGCTGTGAGTTTGGAGGCATTGAGGATCCGGTTTTATTCCTCAGGGGTCTATTTTGAAGTCTGTCATTCTACTAAATTCCTTTTCTTTTCTGCTTTAGTCGGTGTTTAGCTCCAGAGTAGATACCCTGGCCTTTTGGAGTGACGGTGCCCATATTGTTTGCTTCCATAATCTATGAATGATAGAGTACATGACACCAGCATCTGATATTTCGCCAATCAAAGTCATCGAATATGAGCCAGCCTTGTTTTGAGCGACTAAGCGACTCAGAGAATGGCATCGTCTCCGAGCATTGCCACTCAAGTGTGCCTACTGATAAAATATCTACACCACTCTAGACAACTGTCCTGTCCCGTCCTGTACGCCGTCAATGCAGGCCACTTCATATCATCATACAGTCGTAATTTTAAAGACGTTGATCTGACCACATGTCCGTCAACGCTTAGCGCCTTTTGCTTTCTTGTCGAGCTTATCGCGTCCGGGGGTATAGGGGGCAGCAATGCCCACAAGTTTTTGCCCATCACCTGCCCTGGGCTCACCCTTGAACTGATATGTCCCCTGAGCTCCGATCACCGCTGGACTCCCCTGTGTGGGCCGTGCAAGCTGTTCATTGTGCAGCTTATCTAAGGATTCGCCCACAACCGCATACTGTGACCAGTTGATGGGTGGACACCGGACTACGTTCTGTGGTTTCGGCAGCGATGCCCATGGCGGCTTCTCCGAAGCCTTGCCCTTGCCTCCCCCGAGTTTCATGGGTGATGGCTTCAGCGCAGGACCTTCTCGGTCATCAGCACCGACGGCATCGCCATCGTTCAGGTCCGAATCTGAATCGGACGAGTCGTCATCGTCTGCGTCGTCCTGCGCCGACACGAACAGCCGGTCGCCCTCGGTCCCGACCCGCCCGGAGTTGAGGTCTCTGAGGAACGCGCCCGGCTCCGCGAGCGCCCCCTCCTTTGCCCGACTCAGTGCCTGGATGTCGGCGGTAGCCTTTTGGCGCTGCAGCTGCAGGATGCCGATGGCCGACTTGAGCGCGAGCACGTCCGGGTTGGACTCAAAGTCAAGGGGCACGGGCGGCGGCGCAGGAACGGCGACCTGGTCCGGCTGCGAGTGCGTGAAGGCCGGGCGGCCCTGCGCGAACGACGGCGCTGCGGTGCTTTTGCCGGCGCCGGTAGATGCCTTGGACGCTGGCAGTTGCCTAGGTGCCAGCGTCGGCGTGATGGGGCTGACGGGCGGCCGAACTGGTGATGATGCCCGAGATGTCTGTGTTTGGGGTGTTGCTTGTGTATTGGTTTGTGTCTGTGTCTGGATAGGTGGCGGCCGGGGTGGGTAGCTGGAAGGTGGTATAGGCGGAGGTACAAATGTAGTAGAGACCGGCTGCGCAGGAGGCTGAGGCTGTGGTTGCGAAGGTGCCGTCCGGCCGTCGGGGACGGAGCCGCTGGCGCCGATGCGTGGCGGCGCCGTCTCTGGGTTGACCGTCAGGCCAGGCATGTTGAGAACAGCTTGCCGTGTGTCGCTTTATAGAGAGGCTGACGACGATGGTGATGTGAGTGTTGGTGGAGTTGAGGGGTTGGTTAGCGCACAGACGTAGCAGGTGTAATCGCTAAAGTGGCTTGTATGTACAGGCAGATCGATAGTTTGATCGGCTACGCATCAAGTAAATCGCCCCGCCGCCGCCGCCGCCACAACCCTTGTAGGAGCCTAAAACAAAGCGCTGAAGCGGCTTAAAATCCTGGCCCCGCTCCACTGTAGCCAACCAGCGTGCGCAACACAGGCGAGCCGAGATGGGGCAGGGATAAGGGATGCGAGCACGCTAGATTTGCCCCTCCCACGCCTTCTCTTCCTCCACCATTTTGCCTTTCATATACTGGGCTGAACCTGGAATGCCTTGGTCCTCGGCAACGACAGTGGATTGGCTGGGAGTGCGCCAGATATCTCACCAATTTACTCGATATCCCAGCTGAATGTGCCGAATACCTGCACCGTACATCGTGCTGAAAGCCACTATTGCTCGTCACTTCCAGTCATCAAGCTCGCCAAGGTGATGGATTGCTTTTCATGGCATTGCAGATACTCAATGGCTGTGATGAAGGCACCTAAACTCAACGCTTGTTTCATGTTTAGACATGGCTGGTGACTTGACTCGAGTAGGTCTTCGTCTTCACGGAGAGAGCCTTGAGAGCCCACAACCGTTGAGTTGTATCGACCTGCAACTAGGATAGCTCGCCCCATACGCCTATGAACATTATGCAGCCTTAGGGTTCGTTGAGGTTATGACGGCTCTCCTGCATCTCATCGGAGCGATCGCTCTCAATGTCTTACGGAACGAGGAGGGTGGCGCCCTCTGACTCGACGCCAACTCCTGCGGATGGCTTCCATGGCGGGCTCGAGAGACGGATGGGGACGGCTCGAAAATGCGATAGAAAACGGCGGAAGAGGAGAAGAATCCGATCCAAACTCCCAATGCCAGCACAAGCTACAGTGCTGGGGGGAGCAGCCAGACACACCAGGCCAGCCATACCCACATGGCTTCCATATGGCTGCCGAGTTGCTTTTTCCATAGACTAGCTCGGCCACCCACCACCAATTGCCTGTCACGGCTTGCCTCGAGTAAACTTGCTTTTTCTTTTCGTCGTTCTCTATATCTCAGCGGTCGAGCCTATCATTCACCAGGTCAAACCACCGGAGGCGGGGCCTTGTCCTGGTCTAGCATCTGAGATGCTGCAGAGCCCCTGCACCCTGACCGGCCACCGGTCGTTCGTTGACTATATGATATGATGTACCTGCCGGGTTTGCACTTTTCTATTCATTCTGCTAGCAAGGCTAGCAAATCCAGTCCTCAGAAGTTTCCCCTACTCTATCTGTCAGATTTTCTCGGTTAGCTGCAGGCGTTACGTACTGTGCTCAGCACGAAGCACGCGAGGGTGCATACCTAGGTAGGCTTGGGTAACCCTGTCATGCAAGTCCTCCGGATTTCCCTCCCCCCATCTCCTTTCTCCTCTCTACTCCACCTTGTTTTGGTAGCTGCTATATCTCCCTGCCTCCCTTCCATTGACCAGGCCTGATTTCTGCGACTGTTGACATACAATTTACCTGGAGGTCTTACCTCTGCATGTGACAGTAATTAGTTCTGTACATCAGTGGTGAAACCAACAGTCTGAAGCTTCAACGCCAATTACCACTACCTCTCAGACGACTCTTCCACTTCGTGATTCTCTGTGAAGGGTTACGAGCAACGGTGTTTCGGTTTTTCTATTTATTTCGGCCTAATTCAACAGAGTGGAGAATTAATGCGGCACTTCCAAAGAGTCTATGTTCTTGGATGACACATCTCAATTTCAAATCGACAGATCAAGTATCCTTATGACTGTAATCGCCTAGGACTCTTAGACCATGTTTACCTTTGGTCTTCTCAGAGGAAAAGCGCACATTTGGCATCAGGTAGATCAGCAGCGCGCGAAGTTGCCCATTGTCACATCAAAAGTTGGGAGTTTGTTATTGTAATAGCATAAGCCAGTACACAGTCAAAGACATCAACCTTTTCCTTTGCAGTCCATCCCCAATATAATTACGAACGAAACTGTCGATCCACCCACGACAGCCTTGCCACTTCAGGGAAAGAAGCCAGAGTTGATACCAAACTAGCAGTAAGTTCCTCGCAGATATTTCTCGGGGCTCCTGTGCCCCTAATGGTGCAGTGACTGACTTGTTCAAGGCGCCGACATCAAGATCGAGGATTCTATCATGAATTCTGACTCTGTCAACCCTTTTCCGGGGTCACCGCTGAGCCTCGAGCAATCAAATACATCATCACAACCATTCGATTACCCTTCTTCATCGGCCAGTGGCGCCATTAATGATAAGGAAATTAATAGAAGAACTTCAAAGTCAAAGTCCAAGGACAGTAAGGGCCGCTGGCTGTCCCAGTTGAAGGACTGGGTCTCAACAAGCGAACCATCTAGCCAGGCTCTCAAACAGCACAAAAAAGAGACATATAAAAAGGCAGGCGTTTCGTTAGATGACCCTCAAGCAAATGCAAAGTTACACGTACCAATAGGCGAGCTCCCAGAGACCGCCATCAAGCCTGCCGGCCGGGGACCGGACCCGGAAGAGGTGTTATTGAAGAAGGCCAAACAGAGGCACAAGGCGAGGGGATCATATTCTGGGCGGTCATCGGGGTCACGGACATCTCAATCATTTTCTTCCGGCTCGTCGGCACCAAGCCTGAGGAAGGGAAGTGAGCAGTTGGACTTTCCACCAGTCACCCGAGCCTAAATTCCGACCTCGTTCACAGACGTGTATGAACTCTGAACCTGGCAGAGTCCTGAAATATTCATGATAAACGACGAAACGCTTTATGATGGAAGATAAGGAAGAATTTTGACTTTCAATTGTCCGCGATCTCGACACCTATACCCACCACTTATATTGTGTTCGCATAGCTCAGTACGAGGATGGCATGTTCCATCTCGTTCAGGGGGTATCTATTCAGTCAAAATGATGTGGAAATTAGATGCAAGCATTTGTCACGGGCACAGTGAACAACTGAATGACACAAATCATTTTCTTAAAACAAAAGGCAACAGACAATACATGGGCTCACTCAAGAACTCAAGTATGTTACAAGCTTGTTAATTCTGATGCATTCTGATGCTTACCATTACGACTCAATTCTCTAGTAAACATGAAACAAATATCGCACACCCAATGTCCTCCTCCGCCAGAATAGTAAACATTAGCTCAGAGAGAATATGGTATCATCCTCAGCGAGGAATTACTATTTGTACAGAAATTAGTGAGGTCTCTAGTAATAAACAGTGTCTTCGATACATTTATAAGTATCATAACCCTCATCATTGAATACTGTGGCTCTTAAAGGAATGTCCTTTCTTACACTGGCGGAGGAGTATATCACCGTTATCTTATCGGATATTTTGGAAGAGGTCCAGGTGATCTGCATACTTTTGCAGCACAGAATGCAAGGTTTTCCATAAAGGTAACATCCGTATTGCGGATGGGGCGAGCATGTGCAAGCTTGAGTCGCTCTAATCAAGTTCACGATGGGTTTAGGGGCTCTTTAGCGCGTTTTCCAGCGAGCTCAGCCTGGGTGGCCGGCCGGATTGGGCCAATCGGCACACTATGACGATCGATTAGCGGGGATGGAATTCTCGATTCATGACGTAACCATAGCACCTATGGGTTGCGTCCCACAAGCTTGCAATCGGCCATTTTGAGGAAGAGACCTGGAGCTTTTTGGGTCCAGATTCTTAAAGAACGTCAAGGGTTCACCTGTCCTTGATCTCCCTTGCTCGAGCATCCAAGCTATTCAACCTCCGACTATCCTGGGACCTTTGCGATATACAGCTCTATATTGCACTGAAGGGCATCTCACATCGGACCTTGGAGAAGAGAACTGGGATTGTTAGATCTCTCCTAGGTATAAAGATGAAGCTCTGGGGCTCTAGCAAGGACAATGATGATGGTCCCGTCGACCCCCAATCTTCGGACTCTCACGATGGACCACCGCCCGACGAGCACACACGCCTCCTCCCCAACCGCCTTGACGGGGAGCCGCCGTATCTGAGTCCCGACGACCCTGCGGTCTCGCCATATAATCTGTTTACCGTTCGATTCTTCCGATATGTAACAATTTTCCTGACGCTGATCACCTTTCTATGGTGGGTGCTCCAGCTGGTTTCGACCTTTATCACGCCTCCTGGTTTGCATACAAGGGGTTCGGGCTTCTTCTCCTTCAGCTTTGCAAGCATCGCATTGGCAACTCTTATCGTAACGCTTTTATTCTTCGTCGCCCCAAGCAAGTCTGCAAGGATCCTGTCAATAATTACGGCGGGCTTACTGCTGGTCAACATGATCATCATCCTAGCAGTGACGAAGACGAGACACGAAGAAACTTGGATTGGTATTGCATCGGTCATCTGGGCTTTACTCATGTCCTTGTGGACCACGGCTGCGGATCGCACAGTTCAGTGGGGCAAGACTGAGGAGGAGGAGAGATTAACCGGCCGCCCGGAGACTCGACGCACCCTCATCGAGTGGACAGAGGTGTTGTTGTCGAACATTGCCCTGCTGCTCCTCACGCTTATTGGCATCCTGATGACCTGCACCCTTGTTCTTCGAGCCCTTGATGCAAAGGTGTCACCTCCTGGCGAACTTTATTGGGTGGACGGCGACAAGTATCAGATCCACTTGTACTGCTATGGCAACGAGACGGATGCGAAAGGGACGAAACTACCGACCGTGCTCTTTGAGGGCGGCGAAGACCCGGTAGAGAACGGTCTGTGGCAATTTGCCGATAATGCCATCAAAAACGGATCTTTCAGCAGGTACTGCTTCGCAGATCGGCCTGGCATGGCTTGGGTAAGCACGAGAACAATTAAATGAGTGAATTGTTGCTAATTAGTCTACAGAGTGATACAGCCCCCTCGCCGCTATCAGCTGGACAGGCTGCGGAAGCTTTGAGCGAGGCTCTTGCTCGTGCAGGAGAACAGGGTCCATGGGTTCTTGCGAGTGCTGGAATTGGCTCAATATATTCCCGCATATTTTCCTCTCGACACGGACGAGATGTCGAGGCAATCTTGATGATCGATCCCTTACACGAAGATCTTCTCAAGCGTATTGGAGCTCCCGGTCGCGGCTTCATGCTATGGCTCCGCGGCATTCTCTCTCCGCTTGGCCTTGATCGTGTCCCTGGTGCTCTTTTCAAGGGCCGTAGCAGAGTGGACCGTATCTGGGGCAAGTCAGCCTATCAGACGGGCAAGCAAATTTTCGCGAAGCTTCAGGAGAATCTGGTTGCAGAGTCTCTCACGAAACGTGATGTAACATCCAGCCGGGCAATCCAATATCCGGACACTCCTATTGCGATCATCAGCTCCGGAATCGAAATTCGACGGGATAGTGAGTGGGAGAAGAAGCAGAGGGACCTCACACATCTCACACAGAATCTGCATGATTGGGATATAGTTGACAAGGCTCCTCATCAGGTCTGGAAGACGCTGGACGGTCGTGAGGTGATTGAGAAGAGACTGAAGCAGTTAGTGTATGGAAAATAGTCAGTCTATCTCTTGGCGAGAAAATTACACGGGGGAAGCCACGGAAGACCTGAATTTGCTGCATTTCCCATGTTCAAGGAGCGATGGTGGGAAACACGTATTGAATGGCGCATAGGAGTTTAAGCTTAGAAACAAGGCGAGGCTACCTGCTTGAGCAAAAACAAGTGACGTTTTCTCTTCTATATCTCAGCCAAACTTTGCGTACTATTACTCGCCAGGAATAACATTGCGCGAATGCGAATCTTCATGCTTCAATCCGTCTGTTCTAGCAGCCTAGCGATCCATTTGTTCCAGTGACTGGATGATGGAGATACACCTAGTTTGTGTAGGATATCTATCTCAGCAGGTGGTATCTTTTGCGTAAGTTCAGCCGACTTTACACTCAGAGTGAACAAGGGGTTGTGTTTTCAGACTCGTTGCACCCCCTGCCAGGCATTTGGAGCTTCCCTAAGCCCTTGACAGGCAATGAACACGAGCATACCGCCGTAACCGGCCAAACCGTTCTTTCTCGTCTGAGAGATGTTGACAGTTGAAGATACAAGCATCCAAATCATCCGCAGACATTCAGAGAGTATCCAGGCTTGCCATATCATGAGCTCTAGCTTACCATTATCGGGCTGTAGCAGTAAGTATTCAAAAGTGTTCACATGCCTAGATATATACTGACATCATCTGCTTTATCGCACAGATTTTGATTCATGTCTCAGCAGCTGGCTCGTGGAATCTATTTTCTTGGGCTCCAAATGACAACCTACTGTCTGACCAAAAACTCTGGTACTATGCTTCTCCAACAGATTGGACAGGACGTACCATCTAGCAAAATGCGTATTATTAATTATTATTCTGGATATATTGAGATAGACATAGTTAAAAGTGATATGAGAGGAAATAAAACGTCAGGTGTTATTACTTGGGACTCGCGTTAGTATAGTCGATTGACCCAGACCACAAACTGAAAAGCTAACTTCGATGTCAGCTGAGCTTGCTGGTGGTTTCGCTGTCTGGGTTACCACGCCTGAAGCCGGATTTCTCTACGGGCGTTTTGTTCAAGCTGCTTGGGATGTGAATGAGCTGATGGCCGGCACGATGAGAGAACTCATCGAGAAGGATTCCTTCTCTTTTAAGGTCGGGATTCTTGGATTTCACCCCTAAATGCCGTTCGCACTGTCGCTCCATCGAGCTCATCATGGTCTAGTTGTCTAGACAAGCTTAGACACTGATCGAATTGTTCGTAAAATATTGTAACTCGGATTAGAAACAAGTTGTTCTACTCAAGCCATAATTACAGCTTAGTAGACAAATGATACGATTCTCAGTGAAGATTACTTGGACCAAACTGGTTACTAACATCGCCAATACAGAATAATTCATTGCCTTAAAGCCTGAAATCTCTCTGCGAGACACCCAACTTTTCGCTACAAACAGTCACGAGAGCACTTGCAGTCAGTAGCTCCATCCTTTCACCGTATATATTTGGGTTCGCCGTCCCATTCATAGTGAAGAATTCGAACGACAAATAGGGGTCAGGGGTTATAGAAAATCACGTGACCACACCCAAAACACCACGTGTAATGGCGCGTATTACCTGGGCAATAAGCCATGCCGCCTGGTAGTAAACGTCCTGAGAGTAAGATAAAAGCTGCTAGTCTAAATTTATCTAGATTATCATTTGTTATTTCGGGTGCACAACCCATGGTATATTCTCGAAATCCACTGGGATCGCTGGGTAGTAATCTGTAGGAGTAGGACCATGTTGAAGAATGGGGGGAATGATACCGCCTCATTCCGGACCCGCATTAACATTGACCCTGACCAAGCAATGCACCCTCCCTTGGCGTACCTGCTGCCATAGCATGCTCAACCACACCTTGATACCCAATTCGACCACTCTATTCTATGACCTCCTGCATTATCCTGGATATAGATAGAGGCCCTATACGCGATTCTATGCTGTTTTCGTACCGTCACTCGATAGGCGGCGACTTATTACTCTGGAAATTAGACGCGGTGTTGCAGCGGGGACTTGTCGATCGCTTCTGTCTGACCAGCAACATCGCCTCCTGAGCCTGCAACTCCTCTCATCAACCACCCTACCGAACATTCTTGCCTTGAAGCTCTCTAGCAGCCAAAGCTCGTCTTAAAGGGACACTCTTCCCTGCCGACAACTAACCGACTTCGGGCACGCTTTATCCCGGCTAGTCATCCCCCGGTATTGGCTAGCAACTACTCGACCGACCGATCGACTTCCGCGCGTGCAAGCGACCACAGTGACTCGGCAAACACGTGCAGTATCGTGACGCGAAGCCTGCGACGCTCTCCTCTTGATGTCGAAGCTAGACTGTTAGACTATCGAGTACTCGAGTACTTAAAGACCTCTACTTGACCAATCGTCGAGAATTTGGCGTCCATTTCGTGGACACGAGGTTGATACTGGAGAAGGACCAAGGGGACCGCTCTGCATAGCAGGCCACCATGTTGGGGCCTGACTATAATGGCGATCAGGCCAGCGACCGGATTCAAGGCCGTCGGTCTGCGGAGGAGGTAAGCTATCACACGGAGCGCGAGTTGGGCAACGCCTCGCCATACCGTCCGCGACAAAATGGCGGGTATGGAGATCTGTCAAGGCCTCCAGGATCCCCGGCCCTGAGCGCCAGCGATCGAGATCGAGACCTAGATCCACGACGCAGCGAGGAGCGCAATAGATCGAGGGGTCGAAATGGTCGGACGGCAAGCGGGCAAGTTCGAGTGTGTAAGAAGTGTGGGGAGCCCTTGACGGGACAGTTTGTCCGCGCGCTGGATGGTACATTTCACTTGGATTGCTTCAAGTGTCGAGTAAGTGGATCATATCGGAAATCCATAATTGAAGCGAAGCTGGCTGACCATATTGTTCATATAGGATTGCGGTCAGATAGTTGCATCCAAATTCTTCCCTGCAGACGATGGTAACGGCGAGGGGCAGTATCCTCTTTGTGAGACGGACTACTTTCGCCGCCTTGGTCTTCTCTGCCACCAGTGTGGTGGTGCCTTGCGAGGGTCGTACATTACCGCATTGGATCGCAAGTATCATGTAGACCATTTCACATGCTCACTCTGTCCAACTGTTTTTGGAGCGCAGGACAGCTACTACGAACATGACGGCCAGGTCTACTGCCATTATCATTACTCAACTCAGTTCGCGCAGCGCTGTAACGGTTGTCAAACGGCCATCCTCAAACAATTCGTTGAAATTTTCCGCAACGGGCAGAACCAGCACTGGCATCCAGAATGTTACATGATCCACAAATTTTGGAACGTGCGCCTCCTCGCACCGCAAGACACGCCTAAACAATCCCACGATTACGATGATACGGCCGGCAGAGACTTTGTACGACAAGAGGAAGAAAAGATGGAGGACAAAGTTTACCGTATATGGAGCGTCCTCTCCACATTCGAGGAATCTTCAGCTGCTTGCATTTCTGATATGCTCTTGCATGTTAGTAATGGAGCCTATGTCGATGGTGTACTGGTTGCGAAGAAGTTTATTTGGCACGTGGATGTCTTATTTCAGTCTGCAGACAGACTAGACTCTACCATGGTAAAGCTCGATATGAAAGGTAAGCCACATCTTTTTCTTCTCACTACGGGGTGTACTTGAGACTGACTATTATTCAGGTCTATCCTATGGACGGGAAGCCAAGCTGCTCTGTAAGAAGATCGTAGCTTTTTTCTCCCTTCTGTCCAAGACGCAGGACAAATCTTCCCGTAAGATTGGAGTTACACAGGATCTGCTGTCTCTAGTAACTGGTCTTGCACACTACTTGAAACTTCTCATCCGCATTTGCCTTCAAGGTGCTCTCCGTATCGAAAAGGAGCGAAACACCTCTGACGGGCTCTACCAATTTCTTGATGACCTGAATGATCTCGACCCTCTTCGAAACGAGGAAGGCACTGCTCAAATCACCAGTGGCATGGCACGTCTCTCAGCTAACGACTCGGACCAATGTACATTGTGCCACAAGCCTATCGAGGATGAGTGCGCGAGGAACGGCGAGAGGAGGTGGCATCTAGGCTGCATGGCATGTGCAAGATGCGGCAAGGAGCTCGGGAGAGACCTTGATCAAGCACGGCTCAATCTCTACGACCAGAAGATCTTTTGTACCAACTGCCAAACTTATAGTTCGGACAACGCGCCACCGTTCGAGCGGGTATCGAAGCTGCAACAGTACATATTCCTGCTCAAGGTTGCATTGGCACGTTTATTGGAGATCTTGAGGAGCACTGGCGCTCTTCCCCCTGCGTCCGGAGACCAAGAGGTGAATGGGTTTGATTCGGTGGACGATTCCCGACCTGTCGGAGATAGGGACCTACAAAGACCTCAAACCGATGTCAGATCGAAGTCTTATGCCGGAGAAAGAGAGCATCACCGAGAATCTTCATACGAAAGCACACTAAATGATGTTCGAAGGCTCAGAAGCACCCGTCTTGATAAGCATTTATCGGCCAGCTTTAGGAAGGCTCGCGCATCTCGCTTAATGGATGAGCCCGGTGCGGAAGGTGGTCCGGCGAACAAACAAGGATACCAGATCACAGAAGATCAAGCTGGTGAAGACTCAAGCATGGATCCTCTTTTTGGACACCAAGATGCTCTTACATTGGATGACATACCGCGCATTGTTGCAGCTGAGCAGAAGAGAGAGCAACGTCCCGCATATAAACCTGGACGCCAAGAGCTCTTCCGTTCTCCTGCTACGGAACCATATGTTGGCGCTAGTCACCCACGATCTCAGTCTGCGACCAGAGATGCTGATCGAGGATTTGGCTCAGAACCATCTCCCCAGTCCGGGGGTCAGAAGTTCATCTCCGAGCTATCCCCGATGGAATATTTCATTGTCCGACATCTTGCAGTCTTGACCATGCATCCCATGGTGGAATCAGAATTCAGCCTGGAAGAGCTCCTCAGCTTCATTGAGTCGAGAAAGCCGGCCACGTTCTGGAACAAGTTTGGGAAAGCCTTCAAGAACGATGGCAAGAAATCAAGCAAGAAGAAGGGTATTTTTGGTGTGCCGCTCGAAATCATTATCGAGCGAGACGGTGCCGATTCGACCGATGGCGTTGGTCCCGGTACATTGCGAATACCCGCAATTGTAGATGACATCGTCTCCACCATGCGAAAGATGGATCTTTCTGTCGAAGGCGTGTTCCGAAAGAATGGAAACATTAAAAAGCTCAGCGATCTTTGTGAAAAGATCGATAGGGAAGGCTGTGATAATATCAACCTCAGCAGCCAGCCTGTCGTCCAAGTTGCGGCTCTTCTGAAACGTTACCTCCGCGACTTGCCTGATCCGTTAATGACGCACAAACTCTACCGGCTGTGGCTGACAGCTGCTAAAATACAAGATGACGACAAGAGACGACAGTGTCTGCATCTCACCTGCTGCCTGCTTCCCAAATGCCACCGGGATTCTCTTGAAATATTGTTCTCCTTCCTGAAGTGGGCGGGTTCTTTTCATCAGGTTGATGATGAATCAGGCTCCAAGATGGATATCAAGAACCTTGCCACTGTCATTGCGCCAAATATCCTTTACACAAATGCAAAGACGGCCGTACTCGATAGCGATCCCATGTTTGCTATCACAGCTGTAGAAGATCTCATCAACTATATTGACGAGATGTGTCTGGTTAGTTCGACTTCATGAGTTTTTTGTCTTACGAGTGTATACTTATATTTTATCACAGGTTCCGGATGATCTTGTTGATGTATTGAATGACCCAACACTCTTCAGCAACAATGGCGAGATCACAACAAAAGAAATACTAAAACGGTTCGGCGATCGGCGGGTCAATGGTCCCTCATACGGCGACGTCAACGACATAGTTGGTCAAACCAGACCCCAAGCAAGGAGAATAGAGACGGATCCCGCAGGCTGGCCTGAGGAGCGAAGTGTCCGTCCTGTTCAAGAACCCATTGCACCCTATGCCAACTCAGCCCAAGGCACTCCACCTCCTAAGTGGAGAAATCCTGATGATCCTCATCCGTCACCATATGGGCAATCATTCGAAGCGTCTGATGCCAGCACGGGCAGCGCTGACCCCAACCAAAGGAGGGAATGGAGAAACTCTGGTTGGAGTAGACAGAACAGCTCAGTTGGCATCACTGGAACTGGCTAGAGCATGTTCTGTCCCTGAAATGAATACATACTGCAGTCACGACAATACCCCCGGCATGAGCGTGTTTATATTCCTTGTTTAGACTCTTACGACCTGGGTTGGAAGTCATGAGCATCGTTGGAGGCGTTTCCCTTTCCTTCTTTTGACTATTATTCGTTCGCTTGCGGACGTGAAAGTCGACGACATACCTCGTGAAGTTTTTTTATGCTACAGCTTATATCAGAAAAGGATGGCGATTTTGTCTTGGAGTAGAGTGGATGCGCCTGCTGTTGAGCCTCAAGCTTCCACCAAGAAAGGTATTGGGGCTTTGCAGATGTCTTTTTCACTCTTGCTGCTTCTTCCTTTCGGCAAGCTAGGCGTTTGAAATTGATTGAGGAATGGCGATCAAAACCTGATACGCATTGCTACAAAAGCATTTCTGTCACGGACCTGAAGGTCGTTGAACAATGATCGCACAACCAATATTTTTAGCCAATGAAAGTCCAAATGATTCTCGCACCTCTTACATGATCGCATCTTGGGAAGGAAATGACAAGTAAATCATGACCTGGGGAGCATTGAAAGAGCATGATTATCGTATTACATCATCTAAGTAATCGTAACTGTACAGGGTATGGCGAATTAGATAATGCGTTTTGGCTTGACTATTTCTTGCAAAAAGTCAAATCATTTCTTGATGGCGGCAGTTTTTTCCTGGTCCAAAGTCCATCTGACAGCTCTGCGAAGGCCGTCTTCAAGGGGGACGATAGGCTTATACCCGAGACGCCTCTTTGCTTTGCTAATATCATAGTATCTCGTCATGGTCGCGTACACTACTCTCTGTCGAGTGAAGGTAGGCGATTTCCTGATTATAGCGTAGAATAGCTCGCTCAATGATGCCAGGGTTAAACCGACCTCACGAGGCAGGACCCAGACATGGTCCGTGCCGTATTCGGATCCGGCTTCGTTCCAGATCACTCGAGCAAAGTCCCAGAAGTATATCGGGCTGTCGTTGGTGATCAAGAATGCCTCGCCATCTACCTTCTCGTGATCTAGGGGCATGATATTCGCCTCGGACGAGTGGAGAAGAGCCCTCGCGGCAAGGAGATGTGCATGTGCTACGTTAACCACATAGGTAAAGTCAAACATGTTGTTGTTCTCGCCGATCTGCCAGTGCGAGCGCTTCTCCCGAAGGATATTGACCATGTGATATAGAACCATCTTGTCTCCCTCGCCCACAATACCTGATGGTCGAATGGCTGCTGTAAGGAGCTTGTGGGATCCGTCGCGGTTCGCCTTTAGCACCAACTCTTCGGCTTCGGCCTGAAGTATTCATTAGCAAATGTGTATACAAAGCCGGAGCCCTTGATAACACACCTTGGTCTCGGAGTAGTACTCTGTCTGATCCTTGCCTCGGATGACGGGCCATCGCTCATCGGCGTTGATCAGGTCATCCTTGTTATTGCTCAAAATGCTGGCAGAGCTGGTGTAGACTAGAGCCTTGACACCGGTTTTCTGGCACGTCTCAACCACGACCCGTGTTCCATCGACGTTGACCTTTTTGAAGAGAGCATCGGCGACCTTGGCTGTTGCTTGGACGGCCGGGGATGCCGTGTGGATGACTACGTCCGGCTTGACCTTCTGGAAGATGGAGAGCATCTTATCAGCGTCGGTGATATCCGCCTCGAAGTAATTTACACCGTCTGAGTCCGGCCGTCTGTTCACGGAGCATCGCAGGTCAATTACTGAGGGCTCGCTTGTGTATCTTTCGAGTAGGAGGTTGACGACGTGGTGGCCCAGGAATCCACATCCACCGATGACTATGGCCTTGCCCAAATTGGGCTTCTTCTCTGATGCCATTGCGATTGTCACGATATTGCTTAGCTCTCGAGGCTGAATAATCGACTCGAGAAGTCCAATGGCATGTGGGAGAGCGAAGAGATGGATGATGACAGTGTAGCAATCATTAGCGGTCTGCGCCGGAAAAATTGCTGAGATCAACTCCGATTGTTCTCTGCAGAATGGTGAGGGACAAGCCTTACGAAGCCCCCTGCAGGGGTTTCACATTAGTGCTCACAGGGGCTAGGTAACCTCCAGGCTTGGTGCAGCTTCCCGAGCAACGAGCAACGAACACATTAAGCCATTCTAGGTAGCCACCCCTCCACCCCGCATTCTGTCAAAGGCAGCTCTCATCATTGATATACTTTAATTAGGTAGCTTCACACCCACCCATTGACGATTCACAAGCTCACCATCATTGCTGCCTGTGTCAAACATTTGCTCTCTCTAGATTTACCGTAGACTCTTGTCTGTTATTTTCACACACTGCAGCATGTTTTATTTTCTTGGATTAGATCACAACACTTCTGGTGATCGTCGCAGACATGAGCAGTCGTGAAGCTGAAACAGAGATCCTTGTGCACATCACAGCTGCCAGCCGGGCTTCAGATGACGAGTGCTATCGAGGGCTAGCCACGGCTTACTTGGATTTTCAACCATCACAAAGAATCAATTTTCTATTACATGAAGACAGCCAATCAACCAACCCTCTGATTTCAGCCTCGGGACGGCTCCTGGAGTCGCCCGAGGCGTCCTTTCGGAGCGTCTTGGACAACAACGCGTCACCGAGACTTGCTTCAGGGAGAAAGAGAACCTTAGATGAATCGCAAGCCTCACAATACCAAGATCTGTCTCAGTCATCTTGGTGCGCGCCTCCTAGCGTCATCGCGGACTCGAATCCGGATAACGACATCAGCATTGCGGCTTTATGCTCTCCAACCAGGATTCTGGAACATTATCTGCAGACTATTGAGAGCTCGTCTCTATCATCTCAGGAGCCTCGCTCTGGAGCCGATGCCAGCCTCCATATTCCCAGTAGCGATCATGACCATACATCACACTCAATCCGCGCGAAGGGAATTGCTCCGGAGGAGGTCTCATCGTCATTTGAAGGAGTACTTAATACACCGTGTCCGGCAACTCGCCAGCCTCAAGATAATGCAGACCCATCGCTGAATAATTCTTCTGACGTGGAGATTGAGGATAGCTTTCATGGCGAGAGAATCCCATGCAGCCAGGAGTCTCAAACACGCGATGCTTTGGAGGTCGTTGTCATTCCCGCCACACCAAGAGCAGGCTCTGAGCCGCCATTTTCCAAGCGTCTGAAGCGAAGTCCGGCAAAGGACAGAGTTCAACCTCTTGAGAGGAGCATTAGCGATGTGTTACCTCGAGGATGTCGGCCTGCTTACGGTGAGACCATGCGAGAGATCCGGAAGTCCCTCCACTTGAACAAACTTGAGATACATGCGCCTGGCCCGACAGTTAGCTGCGATCAAGTCAATCCGGAGACCTTGATAACCGCAAAACTGGCCAAGTTGGCAAAGGACCTTGAGCTTCACAAACGCTTCCGCCCAGACAAGCAACTTCGAGAACTACGCCCATTCGAGCGCGGATACTGGCTTGTGGATTGTTCAGAGTGGGATCTGGATCTGAAAGATAGGGCATGGGTTTTCCTCGGCAACTATATCAAAATGGGAGATGCGGCGTGGGGGATCTCCTGCATACGCGACTCATCCTATACCTGGATCCGATTGTACTGTTGGGGGTATACTGTAGGCCACATCTATCTGGTGCTTTATTTGGCAAGCGAACGGAAGCTACCACACCAATGGACGCATTGGTATGATGCCAGCGGCAAGCCCCAGATCACTGCTGGTCTTAAAGCGAAGTAATAGTCCATCACTTTTTTGGCTTCAGGAACAAAGGCGTTGATGTGCATTTCTGAGAGGAGCATTGCGATGATACCCTGGGTTCAGATCAATTGGCGTAAATTGCGTTATTGGACAGGCTGTCAAACTCTCATAATCACGATCAGGGATACAAGGAGAAAAGGGAACTCTCTGGACTGTTTTAGGTTCTAGGATATCTCACGATCATTTTCACAAAACATGACTTGACACTCATAGGGTATAAATTGACAATACCGTACAAAGCTAACACGAACCCGACAGTACAACTGACGGATGAAACAGCACACCCTCCAAAACAAAGCCTGACGACAGATGAGAATGGAGCGGCGAGGCCCGTAAGTCTCTCGGATACATAGTACCATGAAGTCCGTCCCGATTGCTGCCAGTGGCCATCTATGGATTTCCTGTTTTCCGACGCCGTTTCTCGCCCTGGCCAACCAATTTTGTGCGGTATTATACAATAGAGCAGATGTTATTCCGCATATTACTGATAGATATCTTCGCCTAGGAGGACTTAGTCGATTTGTCACGGCCAAGAATATTCTTGTAGTCCTTCTCATATCGTTCCGCGTCTGCCTTTGCGAGGTCCACGTATGTCTGCATACTTGTGTAAGTGAAAGGACTGGGCTGCCAAATATGAATAGAACTTACTTGGCGTTCAGCATCTCCAAGGCTCTTCCACTCTCTGGCGAGTATCACGGCAACTTCAGGGGCCTTTTGGCCGGGCCAGCTCCCCGACGCCCATCTCGACTTGGTGAAAAGGGAGTATGCCGAAACAGCTCTCTTGGGCTGACGATCATCTTGAATGAACCCTTTGATGGGTTGCTTGAACACTCTCTTAAGTCTTTGTCGTGCCTTGTTTGCGTCGTGGATCGCTTCTGGGGTATGACTCTCCACCCACGCCTTGTATTCAGCATTGTTGGTGAGCTTGTTCTTCTCGGCAATCTCCTTGTAGTTCTGTGACTCATTAGCTTGCCATCAGTCTGAGGTCAACATCGTCCACTATACCCACCTCAAGCTGACTTGCTGACAGTGCCTTGAAGGTTTCGGAAAGGCCCCTCATGGTGTTGCCCAGCCCCTCTGTGCCAACCTTCTGGCCCTTGAGTCCTTGGACTGTATGAACCATCCAAGCATTCTCGGGGAGACGAGTCGGTTCGGTGAAGAGAGCAATCTTCTTCAGCTCGCGCGCCTCTAGTCTCTTCTTCTCCTCTGGAGTTACAACCTTCCTGACCTTCTTGGGCTTCGGCTTGGCTACTGCCTTCTTCTTCTTCTTTGGCGCCGCCTTCTTGGCTGTGGTCTTCTTCGCACCAGCCTTCTTAGTGGGACGACCCTTGGTGGCGAAGCCTCGAGAAGATAGGACTGAGCTGCGTCCAGAGACGACGATGAATTGGCGACGAGCGAGAGTGACACGTGAGCTGAGGTGGCCGAGGGAGGTGGCCGGCAAGGAGCTTGCGGCGCGCCAGGCCTTGGCCGCGACCGGCCGGACTGAAGTAAACATTGTGTCGAAAGCTGTTGTGCAACGGCGAAGCGATTGCTTGTGATCTGGAAATGTCAAGACCGCCTCCGAGAGCCACCAAAATCTCCGAACTCTTCCTGGTACCTGATCAGGAAGACCTGAGATGATGATGGATGTGCTTTGCCAAATGAAACAGGGGGCTGGGGGATCGTAGTGATATGGGTCGGGGATGGCGCGTTGGGGTAGGCACGGTAGGTAGTAGCTACCAACGCTAGCCTCCCTTACATCACTAAACTCAGGTTGCGGCGACCTCTGTCTTAGCTTACTGTGGAAAAAGAGCTGTAGCTGGCTAGGCCACAATAGAGCTCATCCGGACTAGCGCAATTGTATATCCGTTTCCGACACCTTCAGCCCCGCCCACCCAAGCTTGTGACTCGCGATCAACCTAGTCTAGATTCTCTTCGCCATCCAAGTCCACCTTCAAACGCATCGATTTCATCGCCGTCAAGAAACACAGATATCGGACGTTGGGAGACGGGCTTCACTACAGTATATGCCGTGGCTGATTCCGGATTGTCACATTCTGAGTTGGTCATTTGCAACGACAGTCGGCAGGGACATCGAACCCTAGTCGCCACAGCACTTTTGAAGCCTTTTGGTTTCGTCAAAAAGTAGTACTCACCGAAGTGACTTGCTGAGCCTTAATTTACCAGCCGCGATGGCTCGCCACAGGACATCTCGCTCACCATCTCCTGCAGGAAGCCAGTATTCGGCAAGAAAGAGTCGCAAAGATGATGATAGGCGCGACCGTGGCCGCCGGGATGACACCCGCGACTACAGGCGTCGAAGTCGATCTCGCAGCCCCGCAGATGTGAGGAGACACCGTGGATATGACCACCCCGATAACCCTTCTAACCGCCATGATGCACAGCGTCGATATCGAGACAGAGACTACGATCGAGAGCGCGACTCTTATCGCCGCCGAGATCGATCCCTAGAACGCAGGGATGACGACTTTTATCGTGGTGGAAGGCGGGATGGCGGCGCGCATAGGGACAGGCGTCGCTCCCGGGATAGGGTGGCAGACAGAGACCGCTCTCCAGGCCGGCGGCGCCCAAGAAGCAGAGATGGTGAAAGAGACAGAGATCACCGAGCAAGGCGAGACGACTCCGTAGACAGGACTCGTAGTCGACGCGAAGGTACTGCTGACTCTTCTACCCGAAGCAGAGGTGATGAAGCCCGGCAGCGCGCCCCTGCACCTGCACCACCGCCAGCTACCAAAGAAGCAGAAGTACGCCCTATTCCCCCATGCAGCCAAATTTGCACAGAGAATCATGCTAAAGCTATTATACAGGCGGCTAAGACCCCACAGACCCAGTTGCCGACCGATAAACAAGCTGAACGACTTGCCAAATTAGAAGCTTGGAAGAAGAAGATGGCGAACAAGGCCAAGGAGGCTGACGCTACGCCTGGAAGCACCAGAAAGCTCCTAGCAGAGATGGATGACAAGGCCAATGGTGTGTCGACAGGAGTCGCATCACCTGCAACTGGCACTCCTACTGTCGCATCACCAGGCACTCCACAGTCCGTACCGGATGCGTCTCCTGCCGTTGCTTACACTGGCAAGTTTGACCCTAAGGCAATCGCTAAGAAGGCTGCCCCTCGTCACGCTTCTCCTGCAGCACTAGGATTTATCAAAGGCCAACCGGCCGAAGTGGGCACTGTGGCCCCTAGCAGCACTGCGAAAGGTACGTTATCTTCTGAGCACTTTGAAGTCAACCTCGAGGCTGATGAACCGTGTTCAGCTTCTGCGTTACCCACAGGCAAGCCCATTAGTGGTTTTGGTTTCCATAAGGCCAATGTTACTACAGAAAAATTGCCTGCTAAACGCCAACTGATACTGGATGATGAGGAAACCTCCAAGCGCAAGCTAGCTAAGCTTCCTGATATGTCACTTGAAGATGCAGATGCCACCCCTTTTGCTAATCAAGATGATGATGATGATGATGACGATTTTGACGGCGATAACTTCGCTGGAACAGAAGAGGAAGCCGCGGCGGCAGCTCGAGCTGCACACGACCGCCGAGAAGAGCGCATATTACAGCAAAGCATGACCATGCAAGTCGATGAGAGTGAGAAGGAAAATGATAGCTCTGCTCCAGTCAACGGCGAAGCGCCCGCGGAAGAATCCGCGCCTCTAGTTGAGGAAGCTATGGAAGTTGATGATGATGTCGATCCCCTCGATGCATTTATGGCAGGGCTTGAAGAAGCCGGTCCTAAGGCTACAAATGGCTCGTTCCGGAAGGCGACAAATGGTAAGAAGTCTGTCGAACCGGAAGCCTACTTCTCAGACGATGAGTATGATTACATGGCCAAGGACGACGCAAACCCCGACTCGATTCTCGCTATGGCGGCCAAGCGTAAGAAGAAGGATATCCCAACCATTGATTACAGCAAGATCGATTTGAATCCCATTCGGAAGAATTTCTGGGTCGAACCGTATGAACTTGGCCAGCTGACGGAGGAGGAGGTCACTGAGCTTCGAGTGGAATTAGACGGCATCAAAGTCACTGGCAAGGATATTCCTAAACCCGTGCAGAAATGGTCACAATGCGGACTGACTCAACCCATGCTCAATGCAATTGAGAATTTGGGTTATGACAAGCCAACTCCCATTCAAATGCAAGCCTTGCCCGTAATCATGTCTGGTCGCGATGTCATCGGCGTAGCCAAGACCGGATCTGGTAAGACAATGGCTTTTCTTCTTCCTATGTTTCGACATATCAAGGACCAGGATCCTGTCAAGGACGACGGTCCAATTGGCCTGGTTCTCACGCCGACCCGAGAACTCGCAACACAGATATTTAGAGATTGCAAGCCTTTCTGCAATGCGCTTGGCCTACGCGCGGTATGTGCTTATGGTGGGCCTCCCATAAAGGACCAGATCGCTGAGCTCAAGCGCGGCGCTGAGGTGGTTGTGGCAACAACTGGCCGTTTCATCGATCTGCTCGCTGCGAATCAGGGCCGTGTGGTCAATCTCAGAAGAACGACTTACATTGTGCTTGACGAGGCGGACCGCATGTTTGATATGGGGTTTGAGCCGCAAGTCATGAAGATTTTCGCCAATATCAGACCTGATCGGCAGACGGTTCTGTTCTCAGCTACCATGCCCAGAATCATCGATGCTCTCGTCAAGAAAGTCTTGAAAAATCCAGTTGAGATTACTGTTGGTGGAAGAAGTGTCGTGGCCCAAGAGATTACTCAAGTTGTGGAACATCGAGAGGAGAAGGACAAGTTTCTTCGACTCCTGGAACTCCTCGGCGAGCTTTATGTTCACGATGATGATGTTCGTGCATTGATATTCGTTGAACGACAGGAGAAAGCAGACGACCTACTCAGAGAACTCCTTCGAAAAGGTTATGGATGTATGTCCATTCACGGAGGCAAGGATCAGGTTGATCGTGACTCTACCATCGCAGATTTCAAGAGTGGTGTTTGCCCAGTTTTGATCGCGACATCTGTGGCGGCGCGTGGTCTTGATGTTAAGCAGCTGAAGCTCGTTGTCAACTACGATGCGCCAAACCATCTTGAAGACTACGTCCACCGCGCTGGTCGTACTGGTCGTGCTGGTAACACAGGTACTGCTGTTACGTTTGTCACAGAAGAGCAGGACAACTGTGCTCCGGGTATTGCCAAGGCTCTGGAGCAAAGTGGTCAGCCAGTTCCTGAATGGTTAGATCAAATGCGTAAGTCATTCAGAGAGAAGGTGAAGTCAGGTAAAGCCAAAGATCAGTCTGGCTTCGGCGGAAAAGGCCTTGAACGACTCGACAAAGAACGGGAAGCCGCCCGTCTTCGAGAACGTAAGACACATAAAGCTGAGGGTGAGGAGGAAGAGGTTAAAGAGGAGGCACCAGCCGACGATGAGAAGACAACCAAGGCAGCCACCGCTATCCAATCCGCTGCCTCTGCCATCGTCTCAAGAGACAGCGCACCAAAGGCCGAAGATGACTCTAAGGCACCTGCAAAGAGCACACCTACCACAGCTGCTGCTGCCCCAGCAGCTAGTGGAGTTAAGGGGGCGCTTGACAAGGCCGCCCAAGCTGTCAACGATATTAACGCACGTCTCGCACGTGCTGGCCAGCTTCGCCCAGGTCAGCCAATTGACAACAAGGGGCCAGACGCCGGTGCCTTCCACGCAACACTGGAAATCAACGACTTCCCTCAGAAAGCCAGATGGGCTGTTACCAACCGCACGAATGTTGCTAAGATCCTCGAGGCCACTGGTACATCCATCACAACCAAGGGTACATTCTACGCCGCGGGCAAAGAACCCCCAGCCGGCGCCGAACCCAAGCTATACATTCTTATTGAGGGTGATACTGAGGTGGTTGTCAGTAACGCGCTCACAGAACTAACCAGGCTACTCAAAGACGGCACGGTTGCCGCCGCAGAAGCCGAGAGTCGTGCTCCTGCAAGCGGTCGCTACACAATTACTTGATCTCTCGTTTAATTGGAGGCTCGTTATCTCGTTCATGCCGAGACCTACCAAAAGATCACATGTCCTTTTTTGTCTCCTCCAAACCAAGGCGCATGAGGGATAGAAGGCGGGATAAGCACCATCACTTTGGAGTTGTAATATTCATATCGGTTTGGCTGCGTTCTAGGTAATTATTCAATACTGCTCGTCACAAAAGCAAATACCCCTGAGCAAGGTGGAGGGCATTGGAATTGGTAGCACATATGCGTCACCATAATAATAAAAATAGTGCCTCCTTGAAATCGAGATAATGCAGAATTGTGAAGAGCACTCGATGTCGTGCGCCGAGTCGCAACCTGCCTCCGCCAAGCCAAAACAAGTGCTGCTTCACGAGCAGAAACCCCTTTCTCTAGGGCGATATAACAAACATGCGTCGTCTCATTCATCATTAAATCTAAGATTGTCACACTAATTGTGACTGAGCGAGCCCTCCGCCGCTTCGATCTCACGCCGCCTGACCTCAGCCTCGCTGGCCTGCTTCAGCGTGTCTGCTCTGGACTGCTTCTTCTGTGACTGCAGCTGGTTGCCCAGCTTCCCTACCGGCCTGCCCTCGGCGGCCTTTGCCCTTGCCTGTTGGCCATTGTAAGAAACCTAGGCTTGCGAACGGGAAGAGCACGAACTTACCTCGGCCGCCTCGGCGGCTTTCCTCCGCGCATCGCTCGGGTTCGCGTTGCCCTCACCGCTGCTGCTGCCTCCTCCGCCGCCGCCGAGCGTGCGCGGGGGCCCGCCGACTGTCCTCTTGCCGGCGGTGCTGGGCACGGGCGCGGACTTTGCTGGCGTCGGGGCTGCGCCGAGCGGTCGTCCGGGCTGGGCGAAGGGATCGGCCTCTTGCTTGCCGCAGATGTTACCCATGGCAGAGGGCGGTGGCGGCTGTGCGTAGGGAGGGAGGTAAGGTGAGGTATGGATTGGGGTAGACAGATAGATAAGGATAAGAATAATCTCTCAAGCTGGACTCAGGTGGAGGTGAGGGGCACGCAGCGCGGGGGGGACTATCTAAGATGCGTGGAGAGGTGGTGACATCCCAGACGGCGCGGTGAGTCAGGGTGCGTATGCTTTGTGTGCTGTCGAGTGATGCAGTTTGAGAGTAAGTCTCATGATAGACCGGCCGAGTCTCTGGTTTGAGAACTGTTAGTAGATGTCGTCGAATTAATTGCGTACGTAGGTCTTGCGGCTAAGCATGATTGAGGCTCTTGGCCTTCACCTTGGACCCCTCTAGAACTGTTGGAGGCTAAGGCAGGCGGGGCAGGTACGGTAACTTAGGCTACCTGACTTCCCAGCCCAGGTAGGTGTGGCGCGCTTAGGAAGCTGACAATTGCAGTGGCTGTGAGGGGTCCTCTGGGATCGGGGTATCGGGATGGAGCATCAATGACAGGCATCTAGGTATGCTCACCCTGTCAGGCAGGCTCGATAAAGCCGGGGATCAATTGTGCTGTAGTGTTGCGGAGCATGACGGATAGACACTTCAGATTTTATGTTAAGAAAGTTCAGTTCACTCCCAATTGTGATCAGAGTTGGATACTGCTTAGGTAAGGTGTCGCTGACCCACGGACAGAGCCAAATATAAATTTGAAAGCTCTACGTAGTGGTATTGAGCACCATTCTAGCCATGGATTCTGCAACTCGTCATGTTAGAGCGACTAGATACTTTACCTCGTCGCCAATACTGTGTGATCATATCAAGAATGCTAAGGGTGGATGAATGTGTGATGCGTGAAGTACCTACGCAGTAGGTAGGTAGACAGGCTGGCTGCACTACGCAAAAGGTGGGCGGGTTCGTAGATAGGTACCGGTAGGGAGGCGGGGACCCTGCAAGAAAAACGGCTGCCTTTTTTGTCCCGCCATGACCCTCGATCACCCATTAGCGCCATTCGAGTCATGCATAAAGGCGTGCGGCTTTCAAATCCTGAGCCTGAGCCTGAGCCACAGGCAATTGGAAGCCCTCGACTCTCTGCATGCTGCATGATGGAGAGAGCCGGCTGATGGGCAGCGCACCGTCTTGTGCTTCAGAGTCTTGTCGTGTTGAATTGGCGCGCAGGCACAAGCTTCGCCGATCCTGGGGAACGAGGTTGGAGGTTGGAGGGAGCCCTGGCCGGGGACATTTGTTCAGCGTTGCAGGGCAAAGCACAGCCGTACCGCAGTAAGCTTCATGAGAGCGCAAACTCTCTCCGTCCTTTCCGCACCAGCAGCAGAGCATTAACATCCGACAGGCCTCAGCGCAGTATCAACGGAGGGAAAAAGGCAGCAGAGACGCTTCGGTGGGAATTGACAAGTGCTTTTACGAGTCTTGTCATTGGTCAGCAATCCCTGGCCTGGCTGATGACCGTTGCGTGCATGCTCGTTCTCACAGCCATCAAGGTTCTCAAAAAGTCCCCGATACTGCTGCACACCTGAGAGAAAGGGACTGGGCATACACGCACGCACGCACAAACGAGGACTACCTACCTACCTACCCACTCCAGCCTCTCATCCTTCCTCGATCGACCGACCGGCAGAGGCTCTCACATTGTTTCTGGAACCCCTCTTCCATCCATCACGGAATTCTCCTTAATGCTTGCCCTGCCCCTCCCCGAAACACGGACCTCTTCTCCTCCATTGACTCCAGAGTCGTCCAGTCCTGGGGACATGCTATCCAATTTTGCCTTGCTCTCACGCTCTTCCCACAATGTTCAGTCGATTTGGCGAGATGGACGATCTATATTTGCCTTTGGGCCATCCCGCCTCATCGACCGGGCCCCGGTACTCTGATGCCGGGAGCCAGGGCTTGGACACATCCTTCTCTTTCATGGATCCTCAGATGGTTTCCGAAGATCCAGCTGCAATGGACGGCTTCCGGACGGCCCACGATGACCTCTGTCTCGATAGGCCCGACTGTCTGACACTTGGGGTCTACAACACTCCAGATGTCTTCCACAGAAACCCCCCATCTCACATGGCATTCCGTGCTCGACACAGCCTGCCCATTGCACCTGCTGGCCACAACATTCCTCAGACCATGTACCAACCCGACATGTTCGGCAACGTCTCATACGCCGACATCCAGCAGATGCAGACCCCGAACTCACTCCAGAATGCTGCTGGAGCGTTCGCCAATCCCTTCGAAACGTTCTCTCAAGTTGAATCCCATGGCGTGAGTCGAGTCGACGATGATTGCCTCTCCATAGCGGCAAGCTCGCGCTGCAGCCAGTGCAGCCTTGCGGAACCCTGTACTGGCACCTCATGTGCAAATGATGCATGTGCCGACGAGCCAGATGCATGCACCGACCAACATTGTGTCCGCACTGCTGTAACTCCTGAAGTCGCTACAGCCGCCCTCGCTCTGCATACCATGTTCGGCGACGGACATGATCAACCCCAATCTGAATTTCCTGCCCAGTCAACAGGTGAGTGGAATTTCTCCAGTCCATCATATATTCGGCACTGACTTGGTAATTCTAGGCTTAGATGCCCTGGATTTCTCACTACATGGCGCGGGCCAAGATTTTTTCACCGACGATGATGCGTGGCTAAACTCCCTGGGACTGGCAGAAGAGCATATAAGAGAAGCCCACAGCGACCCGAACCTCTCCGCTTGCATGAGACCGTGTCCGGTCGTGGACAATCCCATCTGGTTTCAACAATGCCACTTCCGCCAACTTACACCAGAATGTCTGTCTCACGAGGAGATACCACACGAAGGGTCAACAAATCATTTCATACACGACGGTCATCATTATGAGCCTCATGAGTGCGGTGTCAAGAATGCAAACCCTCAAGCGTTCATCAAACACATCACCCAAGAGCATCTACCATTCATGGTGGGCCACCCCTTGCACATCTGCTCAGGGGAACACAGCTCCCAGATGCTCTCGCCAGCACTGCATTCATCGAGTGAATCCGTCAATACATTTGACGCTTCTCTCCTGTCTACACCCGTAACACCACACGCCATGTCGACACCACCCACCCCGTTTTCAAGCAAAGATTCCGCAGCTGCACGTGGAACGTTTTCAGATCTACCGGATACTGCTTTCTCCAGGCCACAATCCTCCGCAAGTCTGCATAGCCAGGTCACAATGACTCAAGGGGATGAGAACAAGTGCTTCTGGTGTGATGATACAGACTCAGATGAGATTTGTGGCGTGACGTTCCGCACTTCAAATGAGCTGCATGAGCACGTAATAAAGTGCCATGTAAAGAACTTAAGTAAAGGCCCAGCTGGGTTTATATGCGGCTGGCAACAATGCCGTCGCGAAGAGCAGGGGAAACAAGGCTTCCCTCAACGAAGCAAAATCGAGCGTCATATGCAGACACATACCGGCTGTAAGCTTTAAGTCGCCTTATCATCATATTGAAGAGTTACTAACACGGTCCTATAGGCAAGCCGCATGTCTGCTCAGTCTGCAACCAGGTCTTCTCTGCGAAACAGGCCTTGGAACAGCACAAACTTATACATGGTAATGAGCGTCCGCTGAACTGTGACTATCCTGGCTGTGGCAAAACGTTTAGACAGCAAAGTGCTTTGAGTAAGTCCTTTCTCCTGTCTGATACCAGCTTTCACCTCCCTAACAAACCGGCTTGCAGCAATGCACAAGCGTACACACACAGGCGAGAAGCCACTGAAATGCGAACACTGTGGTCGTGCTTTCAGCGAGTCGTCCAACCTCTCCAAGCACCGCAGAATCCACGAGGTCAAAGGACGATTTGCCTGTGCGTATCCCGGCTGCAATAAAGACTTCCACCGCCAGGACCAGCTACGGCGTCACATGAAAGTGCATCCTCTGGCGACCGAGTGGAAGCTTGAGGAGGATGTCGACACCAAGGATCAAGTGCTCGTCTCGGAGGCAGATATCTCGGCAAAAGTAAAAGCAAGGCTCGACTCTATCGTTCCTGCGAAAGACGACATGCAGCCAATTAGAAAGATGATCACTGGAGTGAAGAAGCGCTCTCGGTAGACTTGCAGTTGTCTACATGTGTGTACTTGAATTTCACAGGTGCAGGATGGATTTTTAAGATCACTGTGACGACTTGAAAGTTGATCACGATCTATATGGTGAAGGACGGTGTCTCTTATACCGGCGTTCTGGCTAATGGCTGATACCATTTGGGGTTTGAGGCTTCAATGTAAGGGAATGGGCCAAAACAATTGGGAATGGGTTCAGGGTTATAGAAAGCGCCCTCTTTGTAGTCCGCCCGTACGGCTATCAAACGATGCTATCGACAAAAGATCATAAACTGTGAAGACTTTTGAAAGAAGAGAAAATGTTCTCTAAGCCTGCTTCTTCTTGATGATAAAGGGTTACATTTCATTTCGTTTGGTTCGTGTAAGTGACCTTGCAAACGACTACACTACAACAAATAAATTGATCTCTATTTTGAGGTCAAGTCAACGTAACCACAAACTTACTGATGTTTGCGTAATATGGCAAAGTAGCCAGTCTCTGTTTTACGGTTCACTCCAACCGAATGTCTGCCTTATGGTTCACTGCAATTTTAGCGTCATCAAGGGCTTCAATACGGAGGCAAGAAAGGATGAACACCGTATGCAGCGGGCCCTCGATTGTTGATGCCGCAGATACGACACACAGACTTGAGGGATACCTGTCCCTTCACAATCCGCCTTTTCGACATTGTGTAAAATATAGCAGTTGCAAGTGTGGAACTAGGAGAAGGACACTGGAGGGGTGCAATACGCTGGGTCACAAGAATAACGGAACGAAACGTGTAGTTGTCGTTTGTCAACGCAAGCTTTCTTTGGTAGCTATTTAGCTGACTGCATTGAGGATCATGAATTGCCCTTGAGAGAACACCCTAAACCCTTGCAAAACAGATTCCTGATGCCATGCAAAGATAGAAATCTTTTTGAGAAACCACGCCGCCGTAGCCGTAAATTAACAGATCCCCCAAACAACGAAATCACCCACTCTAAGCGGAGGCCTGTTAGGAGACATGTCAGCACGATGCTCAGCGATGCAGAGTTCCCCTCGGGTGACGGGTTTCAACTGGTAGCACCAGCCCATACACCCCCAGAATCAGCGTACCTTGACGGCGAATTTTCGTTGAGGGAAGTGCGTCTGGCGCTTCTTCGTCTTCTCCAGTACTCTCGAGGCATCCTCCGGTGACAGGCGGCGACGGATGGCACGGGTCTGCTTAGATCTGAGGTCGAGCGGGAGGTACTTCTTGTTCTTGTAGAAGAGGCGGAGCTGGTGGCGTTGCTTCGCGTTGATGATGGTCAGGACGCGAGCGATCGACTTTCGGAGATCATGGCTGCAAAAAGAGATTCCCCATTAGCCCAATGTTCATTCTTCCTTTCGTATAGTCTCCCTTCTCCCCTTCCCTCGTCTCGGTGGTGGACCAAATTGCTCACATCTTGTTCAGCTTCGTGCCCGACGAGGCAATCTTCTGGATCCGCAGCTGGCCGAGCTCGGTCTTCAGCTCACCAAGCTGCTTCAGCAGATCCTCCTTGTTCTTGTTCCATAGGGCGCCAGCCTTGACCTTTGTGGTAGACTGTGACATTGTCAGCGGATATGCAACCACGAAAGCGTGTTGCGCGGGGCGGCGAAGAGGCTCGAGGACGGTGTCGATGGGGGAAAATCGACAGCACTTAGATATGACGTTCAAATGCCTCGTGGGATTGAGATGGTACGCACCATGATTGCTGATTGTGTCGAGTCGGACGGCTGATGAGGTCCTTCGTTGACGGCGGCGATGGTAGGCTGGCAGGGAAAAGTGAGGGAAGGAGCCACCAGAAAAGTTTGGAATAGGCTTGCTTGCCCTAATTTGCTCACGTGCTAGCAAGAAAGGACGACTCTCTAAAGTTTTCGAGGACATAGAAAGCTTTAGTCTGGATTTGGTTAGTGCACATAGATACGTACCTCTCCTCACGGTCCCCTCGACGATAAGCTGATAACGGAAAGAGGCGGCAAAAAGGTGGACGAGACAACGTTAGGATAGCTTCTCGAAAGCTCTAGCAATATCGAGTCACGCTACGCACTGTCCCGGCTCACGAGCTCACTCTCGACCATATAGTTGCGGCTTGGGATTGAGATGCCCTCTGCCTCCGTTTCTGATTACTGTTTGATGGCTTTATGGGCTTAATTATCTGACAACTTGGTTATGATGTTGGCAAGAAAACAGCTTCTTTCGTCCACTCGGCGCATCGCCGCTCCGACGACGAATGCTGCCCTTCGCTCAATAACAACCCTGAGACCACTGTCCAGGATACCGACCATAGCGACAGCTGCCACACAATCCGCCCGTATTCTACCCATAATCGCAGTCCGAAGCTATGCCAATGGCAGACCGCATCCACCAGGAGGAACGCACCGAATGAACATGGGGGGCGAGGAGGAGAAGCCTGCTCTCGAACAGTTCGGCATCGACCTAACGGCAAGGGCAAAGGAGGGCAAGCTTGATCCGGTTATCGGCAGAGACGCAGAGATTCAGCGGACTATACAAGTTCTCTCCCGGCGCACCAAGAACAACCCGGTGTTGATCGGACACGCGGGAACGGGCAAGACGGCCATCCTCGAGGGTTTGGCTCTAAGAATCGTCCGGGGTGACGTGCCGGAGAGTATCAAAAACAAGAGAGTAATATCCTTGGACTTGGGATCGCTCATTGCCGGCGCCAAGTTCCGAGGCGACTTCGAAGAACGCTTAAAGAAGGTATTGACTGAGGTGGAACAAGCCGAAGGACAAGTAATCCTTTTTATCGACGAACTACACACTTTGCTCGGGCTCGGGAAAGCAGAAGGCTCGATAGATGCCTCCAATCTTTTGAAGCCGGCCTTGTCCAGAGGAGAATTGCAGTGCTGCGGAGCTACAACATTAAACGAATATCGTCTCATTGAGAAGGATGTCGCCCTAGCGCGACGTTTCCAACCAATCTTGGTCAACGAGCCTACAGTTGAGGATACGATTTCGATTCTCCGTGGTATCAAAGACAAATACGAAGTCCATCACGGTGTCCGGATCACCGACGGCGCCTTGGTGGCGGCTGCAACATACTCAAATCGATACATCACCGACAGGTTTCTACCTGACAAAGCCATTGATCTAATGGATGAAGCGGCCAGTTCCTTAAGATTGCAGCAAGAAAGCAAACCAGAAGACATAATGCGACTCGACCAGAAGATTATGACTATTCAGATAGAGCTGGAGAGTTTAAGGAAGGAAACCGACGTTGCCAGCAAGGAGCGGCGCGAGAAACTCGAAGCCGATCTCAAAAAGTACCAGGACGAAGTCAAAGTCCTTTCTGAGCGCTGGGAGAAGGAACGTGCCGAGATCGATGCCATCAAGAACACACAGGCAGAACTTGATAAGGCACGGATTGAATTAGACCAAGCTCAGAGAGAGGGCAACTTCGGTCGAGCATCTGAGTTAAGATTCGGTGTAATTCCGACGCTGGAACAGAAGCTCCCGAAGGAGGAGGACAAGGCCAAGGCGGATGGTTCACTTATTCATGACTCCGTCACCGCCGATGACATTGCTACGGTTGTGTCCAGGATTACTGGTATCCCGGTCTCGAAGTTAACGTCTGGGCATATTGAGAAACTCGTGCATATGGAGGACACACTGCGGCAGGCAGTCAGGGGTCAAGATGAAGCTCTGAAGGCCGTTGCTAATGCTGTTCGTATGCAACGAGCTGGTCTGAGCGGTGAAAACCGCCCGTTGGCTTCATTTTTCTTCCTCGGACCAACTGGTGTTGGTAAGACTGAACTTTGCAAGAAACTAGCCGGCTTCCTCTTCTCCACGGAGAGTGCAGTCGTTCGTTTTGATATGAGCGAGTTTCAAGAGAAACACACGATTTCCCGTCTCATCGGAGCTCCGTCAGGCTATGTCGGTTACGAGGATGCTGGCCAGCTTACCGAAGCCGTTCGACGGAAGCCGTACGCTGTTCTCCTCTTTGATGAGTTTGAAAAAGCTCACCGAGATATTTCCGCCTTACTACTGCAAGTGCTTGATGAGGGGTACTTGACAGACGCTCAAGGTCACAAGGTTGATTTCAAGAACACCATTATTGTTCTGACATCTAACCTTGGAGCCGATATTCTCGTCGGTGCGGACCCGATTCATCCCTATAATGAGACCCCGGAGGGCGATATTGGTCCCGACGTTAAGAAAGCTGTCATGGATGTCGTCGGCTCAAACTACCCACCTGAGTTCCTCAACCGCATCGACTCTTTCATCATCTTCAAGAGACTTTCCCTCGAGGCGCTGCGAGACATCGTTGACATTCGCTTGAAGGAATTGCAGGAAAGATTGACTGACCGCCGCATAACACTGGACGTGCCGGATAAGGTGCGGGAGTGGCTCGCCGAGCGCGGCTACGATCCCAAATACGGTGCTCGGCCTCTGAATCGCCTCATCACAAACGAGATTGGCAACGGGCTGGCTGACAAGATCATCCGGGGAGAGATCAAGATGGGCGAGACGGCTGTCGTGTCCATCAAGGAGGACGGCTCTGGCCTCGATGTGGTGACGAAGGGCAGCTCATGAATTAATGCTTAATGGTTATGTATACTAATGTACTATCTAGATTGACATTGGATGTAAATGTGTAGATCTCACCTCATGATACCAGGAGTAAAGGTGGTTCAAAAATCTCGGAAACCCATCTTGCAATTTATATAGTTTAGAGGGAAAAAAAAGAGTCTCGATTCGCCTGTCTTCTAAATGTGTGTATGATAAGATCTGATTTTTTTTTTTAAACGGAGCAATTAGAGAATGCGAAGTCATGCTGAACCTTGTAGATGCTCAGGGTCGGCTTCGTGAAATATGAGAGTTGGGTCCACGATTTCACATGTCAGACTCACCGACGTCTCGGCTAAGCAAATATGGGCCAAACGAGACAAAGACAACCTCAATCACTAGACTGAAGAACTCATGAGGATAGAGGATACCCTGAATACAAGTCTTAGATATCCATTTCTTCATGGGCATGTGGACACTACGAGGCATCGGAAGGGAGCCAAACTGTTTCTCCCGGAACAGTAACGGCGAGGGATAGAAAGTTTGGAGCAAGTCAAACATGGGATGACGAGCAGACGTAATTACAGGGAGCAAGATCAGGGCAAAGGACAAGGGCTGGAGTTGCAGATGTTATCGAGATAATAAGAGGTTGGCAGCAATTTTTCGGTAGACCAGATTTCGTCCCCCCGCGTGCATATCTAAGGCCCAGGAGGAAAAACGGACAAGAGAAAACAAGGGGGCTTTCCTTCCCATCTTTCCTTGAACCCCGCGAGAGACGTGACGTCGGGGGAAACACAATCATCAATCCCCCCTTGTGACAAATTGTACAACAAGATTTCCGACCAGTTGCGCCCCGTTCTTTCCGCAAAACAACACGACAACTTTCTTTGACCAACGAGTGCAAATGGAAATATTTGCCCCTTATTAGCGGCTTACTACTGAGCAGGGACCACCACCAATGAGATGCAGTTTATGTATGAATGGACTGATTCGATTGTCTGAGGGATAACTTTGCGATTTACAATCGAGCCATGAGACGACCGAGGGAAGACCGTGAGGATTGAGCTGTTTACTGATGACCCGCCTTTCGGAGGGTGGTGGCAAGCCACTCGAGACCCTCATACAGACCATCACCGGAGGTAGCGCAAGTAGATTGAATGTACTGGGAGAAGGTTAGTTCAAAGGTGTCCCAGGGAAGAATATCGATCGTGGGGTTAAACATACCCAGGCACGCTGGCGCAGGCTGTGGAGGCCAAGCTTGTCTGTGATCTCAGCAGCGTTCATGGCATTCTAGAATACGAGTCAGTTTCGTGTCGTGGCATGTTGATATGTGTGGATATGTAAGGGGGTTACTGACGGGCAGATCCTGCTTGTTGGCGAAGACCAGGAGGATAGCATCCCGCAGCTCATCCTCGTTCAGCATGCGCTGAAGCTCTTCCCGAGCCTCGACAATACGGTCGCGATCGTTGGAGTCGACGACGAAGATGATACCCTGGGTGTTCTGGAAGTAATGTCTCCACAGGGGGCGGATCTTGTCCTGGCCACCGACATCCCACACGGTGAACTGGATGTTCTTGTACTCGACAGTCTCGACGTTGAATCCTTGAGATGGGTTAGTGGAACGGCAGAAACGACAATGGCGCCTGGCCAGAGACGGAGACAGGGAATCTATACCGATGGTGGGGATGGTCGTGACGATTTCACCGAGCTTGAGCTTGTAGAGGATAGTGGTCTTTCCGGCGGCATCGAGACCAACCATCAGAATTCTCATCTCCTTCTTGCCCCAGAGCCGGTCGAACAGCTTAGAGAATGCGAGACCCATCTTGGCGACTTTGAGCAGAGAGATGCGAGGGGATTGCGGGAGGTTGATGGATAGGACCCGGGATCTGTGCCGCGAAAGGACGTAAGCAGATGGCCTCGAAAAACTATTGGGGATTTTTCTATCAATCTCAACGTTTCGCGCCAGCGTAATTGCCTCCAAGATCAAGTCGAGGACAACTTATAGCCGACGGCAGTGGAGAGGACAGATAAGTGAATGGATGGCGCGCTGGGATGATTGAGTGGTGATGACCCAGCCATCGCCAGGCTGCCGGAATAACGAGCCAGCCAGTCACTAGCAGGCAGGAGAGAGGGTGCTCGCGAATGAATGAATGGGGACCAGCAGCCGGACCCCAAGGCACGCGCCGAAATGCTCGTAATCGACAGCAGCTGCAGCAGCGGCCCTAGATCTGGAAATTGTCGCTGGAGGGGGAAGAGAGGAAGCATTTCTCACCTTTTTGGGGGGTCGCTGGTGGATGGGAGAAATGGATTCTCGTGATCGTTGGATGTGATGTCGGTGTGAAGGGAGGTATCGGGCTGGGGTGCAGTTCCGCTGAGGTGATTAACTTAAGAAAAGGAAAAGTGTTCAGGAGCCTCCCAGTGACCCAGTCTCTCTGTCTCTCGCTGGCTGAGAGTGGGTCCTGTTCGCCTCCCTGCTAATGCTGCTAACATGTAATGCCTGCTGCTGCGCACACAGTACTCCAGCACCACCAGCACCACCACCACTAACTAGCCAACCAGCCCGCCCACTGTGGCCTTTACTATGGTCCATAGGTACCTGAGGTTCGGTGGGCGGGCAGTGCACACACCGCGTCAAAGGGGCCGTTACATTTACCACCTACGGTACTGAGTGGACCGTGCTACCAGGGGAGGGGGGGCCTTATCTTGCCGCTAATCTCACAGGAACAATTGTCGGCCCGCTCCTCCCTTTTTTGAACAAGCCTCCCATAGGAGGAAGCCCAAGAGGTAGGCTCACGCGTGTGCTAGAAGCTTTAGGCGTTAGAGTTGGCCAACTTGTCATTCCAGCCCCCTGGCAGCTCATCCCTCCTAAAATCTTAAGGAACGAGCCTCATCCACCACGAAACACTCGCTCTCCCAACTGCAACCCGACACCATGCAGTTCTTGTCGCCATCAAAGCTGCTGCTAGCAGCTGGCCTCCTCAATGCCGCTCTAGCACACAACATCCAGCTTCCTGCCCATGGCCGAGAATGCTTCCACGAGCAGCTGCACAAGGACGACAAGATGACCGTCACCTTCCAAGTCGGCGACAGAGAATTCGGTAGTGCTGGAAACTTGGACATCGACTTCTGGGTATGTAGCTTGAAGGATCTGATGGGTTTCGAGGATCAATTGCTGACTGCTCCAACTATAGATCACCAATCCCCAGGGCCAGTACGAGGTCTTTGAAAAGTCTACTTCTAACGGCGACCACTCCTTTGACGCGAGACACGACGGCAAGTACGTCTACTGCTTCGGCAACGAGCATTGGGGTGCGTCCAGCAAGGAGGTTTCGTTCAATGTCCACGGTATCGTCTACGTTTCCGAATCCGACGCGCCGCAGGATCCTCTAGAGGCAGAAGGTACAGCGTTGAATTCTACTCTCTATCCGGCCATTGGACCAGGCCTGCTAACTTTTTACTCCAGTGAGAAAACTGTCTGATCTCCTTGCGCAAGTCAAGGACGAGCAGTCCTACATTGTCGTCCGAGAGCGCACCCACCGAAACACCGCCGAGAGCACCAACAGCCGAGTCAAGTGGTGGAACCTGTTCATCCTCGGCGTCGTCGTCGGCGAGTCCATCTTCCAGGTCTGGTGGCTGCGCCGGTTCTTCGAGGTGAAGAGGGTGGTGTAAAAGAACAAGCAATCAATTCATCCTGATTTTAATACCCACACTTGTTTGAGGACCTCTGTTTTGGCGTATAATGATGGCATGTGACGGTAGGCAGATAAAAATGTGCGCAGAGTCTTACCCTTGGGATGGGGATAGAGACGGTGCACTTGTAATTATATAAATAAGACACGACGGCTCATGAAAGCTTGATTTTGAAATCTTGTGTCTATTGCAAAATTCATGTGACTCGAGCCAATCTGTCCAGCTTCGCATATAATGATTCAAGAAGCTCCTTTTGAACAAGGTCCGATTTAGAAGAAGACGTCCCAGAATTTCAAAAAGACCAATCAGTTTGTACGGATTCGAATCATTCGTATTCATATACGTAGCTGAAATACAGTAAGGGATGCCCGTCCACATATGTCCAAAGCCGCTTGTTCATATGTCCCAAGCCTATCCAATCCAATTCTAGATCCAACTCGTCCGTCAAACGCCTAAACCCCAAACAATTTCTTGATACCAAGTAGTAGCAGCTCATCAAGCAAGATCCGACATTAATTTACGTCCGTTCCAGAGGCCATTTACATCGAAGGGTCCGACTCCTGAATATCATCAGACTCCGCAGGATCGTGCTCCACCGGCAGCACGACGTCCTTGACAGGGTGTAGCAGCATCGGGGGCAAGCACATGCGACCCTCGCCGCCGCGCATCTGGGGCACCGAGGTGTCGTTCTTGGTCGCGTCCGCAGTGACTTCGAACTGTTCTCCGCCGTCGTTGTTCACCTTGAGGCCCAGCCAGCGCTTATACAGATTAGGCGCGAAACCAGAGTTGTAGAACCAGGTGAGGCCGCGGAAGTTGTGCTCACGCTGCCCAAAGACGGACGTGCGCGAGCCGCCCGAGGCGCCGTTCTTGCCGCCGTTGAAGACCCGGGCCATGTACTGCGTGGGCCACTCGCGGTCCACGTACAGCGGGTGAGGCACATAGACTGCCTTGTATCCGTGCTGGAGGGCGGCGGTGGCCGCCCACATCTCCGGGAAGGCGTGGTGCTTCTTAAAGGCGGTCTCGCGGTGCATAGTCATGAGCAGCTTTCGAGACATACGAGATGCGGTGATAATCTGTGCACGGCGGGGAGGCTTGCCAATGCCCTCAGACTCATTATATCCAGTGATATCATCGGCGAGTAGCCACGTGGTACCCTCGGGATCAAACATGGGGTTCAACGTGATGAGATCGGCCTCCTCGCCAACGCCCCATGTATATTTATCATGCTCGTAAGTCGTAGGCGGCTCCGGGTCGTTCTCAGTCTCAAACCAGTCACCTTCATCAACAGGCCGCTTTGGTCCCCAAATGGCCTGCTCACCCTTGGTCATATCCTGAGGAGACTTAGTGCCTCTCAAACCGCTCCACATGGTGTCTGGGCCCGGCGTGCCCATCTCGGTCTGCACTCGAGCCATTTGCTTGAAGTCTTCCCAGCTGCCATGCTCCGAAGGCATATAGAAACGCGCGTTACGCTCCCATAGTCCCTTGCGTGGCTGCTCTAGTGCCCACTTCTCCATCTTCTCAAAGAGGTCATAGTAGTGGCCGGTGTACCGGATGTCCATCTCCCATTGCCAGAAGAAGTCATACTCGGGGTGGTTGTATGCGAAATATTGCATGGCCATCTGCAGGCCTCGATACGATCCGTGCACTGGCAGGTCTGGGCCTCGGGTGTACAAGTCGTGGAGACCCTGGTAGAGAGAAAGCATCTGGGTGACTGTCCATAAGGTCACGAGGCCGCGGAACTCTTGGGGGATGGCCTCCTCGATTCTCTTTCGGTATTCCGCCTCGTCTGCCCAGATTGGATGCTTTGCATCGTTCTTGACCTGAACAAGGAGGTGAACATCATAGCGAGAACCTGAGGCAAGAGCAGCCTCAGTGATGAGGGCCCTGAGATTCATAAGATCTTCTTCCCGGAAGAAATACTCGTCCCAGCAGCGGACCACAATTGCCGTCCGGGGCAGATCTCCCTGCTGCTTGACAGGTTCATGCGTGGATTTCATCATGGGTTGGACATCCTCGTCAGTTTCAGCCTCTACCGCCTCGGCCACTTCTGGTAGAGGATCTTGTCTCTTGGCGAGAGTAGCATTCTCAGTCTTTTCCTGGATATAGAAGCCCCGCGGAGCGCTGGGCTTTGATGCTGACGGCTTGAAACGATCCTCGTTAGCCTGATAACACCGACGCTGGATTTGAGCCCAGTCGACCTTTCGATAGTCCACACGGTGAGCTTCCTTCCAGACTACTTCGACGCCTTCCATTTCTCCATGCTCGCCAGCTCCAAGTCCACCGTTGTGGATGGAGTATCCGTAGCCATATGGTCCGTATCTACCATATCTGTCGAAACAAATGTCTTCCGGAAGAGAAAGCAGGTCATAAGATCCCATAACATTTTGAGGGAAACCATCTGGGCGGCCGTCAAAGTAGCGAATCAGGGGGACCCGGACGGTCTCTTTCTCGTCTAGGAAGCACTCCCGCGCTTTGCCCTGGGCATCAGCGAAGATCGATCCCGGATACTCCGTAGCAAATGCCTTAGTAGGAGGAAGGGTAGAATTGTTAGATTTGTGGTCAGTGGGAAGCGGAGATGCCGTCCTTGACTCATTCTCATCAGTTGCATTGAATGGTTGTTCATCTTCCAGTCGAGGATACTGAGGCACATTGTCCTCGAAAGGCACTAATGTCCGAACACCACCGTAATACCTCGTCAGGAAATCAAATGACTCCCACGGAGCAGGTGGATCTTTGGCTTTCGGGGCGTCACCGTTCCTTATCTTCCTGTTTTCGACAATACTGGCGCGGACAAGGAAGACTATGATGACGAAGATGGTTGTGATCAACGCAATGCAGAGACAGCGAATGATCCGGTTTGGAAGGCGGTAGAGATAAGTTCGGCGTGGCCTTTGTGGTACGGCATATGCCCGCTTGGGAAGCATTCCAGCGCTGGAAGACAGCGAAGAGGACGTCCTCCTAGAGTCCCCGCTGGGAGAGGACGCATCTGAGTAGTCGGATTCATCGTCGCTGTCGGACTCGTCAGACGAGTCGCTGTCATGTGAAGCTTGGTCCCTCGATATTTTCTCGTAGAGTGGCAGTTTCGCCTGTCGCTGGCTGCGCGAGCGAAGGATGTTGAAGGAGAAGATCCCCATTGTTTTAGACTGGCCGGCAAACAATTATTAGTGATGCATGTTCCAGATCACCAAACTCAACGGTTTTCATTGGAATGCTTACCCAGACAAGTTGGCAGGAACCGACTGTACGTTGGTATGTAGTGGCACAACGGCCCGGATGCTAGCTTGTGCACTGAGTCTAGCCTCTCATCAAACCCTTTCTCAGAAATCAACTGTGGTGATTGTGTCCGGACTGCTTCGCAGATTGTAGAGCTTTGAGATTATTCGTCTTGACATATGCAAATGCAAAGTGAGTAATTACTGGAACGGTTCTGGAGGCTGCCGAACAACATCCAACCCAGCCAGCCAGCCAGGTTGGTCTCCCGGCCATCAATCACGTTGCCCAAGCCGCAAACACTGGGCGGTGTTGCTCCAGCAACGGGGATCCTGGCCCTGGGAGGCGGCGTCTGCAGGGGTGTCAATTAACGAGCTTGTGGGAGCCATGCGCACGCTTATTGGTTAACCATTCCCTAAAAGGCAAATGGTTTAGACAGAACCTGTTTTGTCAAGATCGTTAAAAGGCCATCATCGATCACCTTCAATGACTGACTAACTGTGTCACCGTGCGATGGCGAGACTTCGTACTTTAAAGCAATGAACAATTGAGCCACCGAGCTGCATTTCATTCAACTCTGATCATGACTGTGACGAGCCTTCTAATTGAAGATGCAAACCGATACCATCTATTTTGTGACCGTTCAAATGATTTACGAACCGTTCCATGACAGAAACGGTGTCAAAGCAAACCCATCCATGTGTTTTGCTTCTTCCTGGCTTGCTAGGAGGACAGACCGCGACAGCTGTTGGCGTAGCGAAGTGAATCCCGACAAGCGTCTCCAATTTGCTAATTGTTGGCGGCAGGGGTGACCCGTCTTCCGTGCTTATCCGCACTGCGAAAGGATGCTTGTCGCGTAGTGGACGTTTCTGCATTTGCTTTCGAAGTGATTTCTCTTTGGAAGTCCATTCTGGAATATCAATCTGCTCAGTAAGACAGACCATCAAACCGGCCAAAGCGGCTGCAGTACGGGTGGCATCCATCCCAGGGTCGTGTGGCCGACGGAATTCCTGAACGGAATAGCCATTGGCAAAACCAAACGTGAGTGATGTGTCTCGCAGAGATCGTTTCTGCTTCGTCCGGATGCCACTCATATATGAAGTGATATCTGCAAGATCAACCCACCGATCGAAGAGTGACAGCAATCCGGGAAAAGGCTATCCATTGCTCTTACTTCATTCCCGATAGACCATGCTACCAAGACCAGCGGCTTCTGTTGATTCCACTTGAAGATATTGACAAATGTGCTCTTCCAGCTCATTACGAGCGACAATATCAACCTTGCCATATCGAAAAGGCTCGGCGACTCTTCCTCGATAACGCCCTCAACCCGTAGACTGACTGACCTCATACTGTAATGAAGTACAGTATCATCGAGGGTCACGTTGTGCCAGGGCCAGGTTCCGAAGACTGATGTTTGCGAAGGAATAGCAGATGGCAAGAGAGCCAGTCCAATCGAGGTAACACCATCACCATGTCCTTCTTTGCCCTCGCAGTCTATCGCTACGTAGGGAAAGGATGAAACTTCGGAGCGTAGAATATCAAAATTGGTGATACGTTTGCTCCGCCAAGCCTGCTGCTGAGCATTTTCCCATCCTGTCCAAAGACTATGCTTCGAGTCCATATTAGCGAAGCAGTGATAGCCCTTGGAGTGTTTAGTATGTGTTGAGAAAAGAGGACAAATAACCACATCGAGAATGAAGTCATCGTAGGCAAGTTCAACAAATATTTGCTTAGGAGGGAAGGAGCATCGACGAAAGAGCGGGTGATATAAGACTGTATTCGGAGATAGCTACATTGGTGAGACCCCAGTGTGTCTCTATGGCTCTTGTCTCCTCTTTGAATTTCTACTTGGACTTGCCTTCTTTGGCTAACAATCTTTCATTTGACCCCATTGAGAGATTCAGCAAGCTCCCAGTTCATGGATGACTGACATTCACAATTCTTAGATCTTGAAGAGACCAGGAATTCTTTGCTTAACGTTTCAAAAGATAACATAGCAGCCTACATCAACATTCGACTTTTTCAAAAGGCTCATGGGGTTAATATGATGCTGTAGTACCAATAATAAACTGAAGCATGTAACGAAGCTTAAAGCTACATTCTACCGATGAGTCCTTGCATCCAGATCACTGCCCCACTGAAAGGAATAAAGGAAGTTTTGATTAAACATTGCTGGATGCCCATACAGTCCAGCAATCCCAAATTTGAGGAGCCGCGAGAATGATTTCCAGAAACGCAATTGCTGAAATCAGCATCGATTTTGCTTTTCCTTTAGCGTATTCTCCATATCCTGGGCCTCCTCCCTGCCACGCTTTCCCACACCTTAACCAGGTTTAACTCATAGGCGTCTTATCTTTACACACTTCCCAGCCACCAGAGATGGTAACGTTCGCCCAGCCCTGGAGGGCTTACCCGTACTTTGTACGCCTTATCAGGCGCTGCATCGCCATGCAGTAATAACTCAATGGGAAAGTGGTGGTGTGCTACTACAAGGGCTGCGATCCAACAAAGTTCGAAGGCGACGTCATGCCGCACCTCAACCATCTGACAGCAGCCAAATCAGAGACATTTGCGAGAGCCCAGATTCGGCCCTCACAGCGCCTTGCAGTGCCCCACGGTTCCATCACATCGCAGGCGAGAGGGCTACAGCTGTGCCTCAAGCACGCCCGTGGTTCCTATTTCAACGTCTTTTCTTTGTCGATCTAGGAATTTGGACACAATCCTGGAGGTCAGCTCTTACGACACGGCCAATCCTTCGAGCATGCTCTGACTCTCAGCGGGCTGTCGGCATGCTCTCCAGCCTGTTTCGAGCGAGGCTAAGGCAACGTCGTGGCTGTACAAGGAAGGCGACGGTGATCCAATGTTCTATTCCCGAACGGACGGACGTACTTGTCGCGAGGCATCGAAGCCTGGGAATGTAGATTGCAGATGCGTTACATCATCCTGGCGTATTAATTGCCCTATACGAAGAGCGCGTGTCCGCACTTACAGCGTACCGCCTTGCATCACACAGTAAGCGGCGCTAACCAGGAGCAAAAGCCCCTCAGCAGCAGCAAGTCGCAGGCTTAGGCTCAGCCCAGATGAGGTAAAGGGCTGCCTTTGTACGATCTACATTACCGGTAGCGTAATGCGGGCGACGGATGTCTCTGCTTCTTCACCACGTCCCTAGCTCCTAGGACTTCCAGGAGTACGCAGTAGGAGTAGATGGCTCGGATGGCATTGGTCTATGTTATGTAGCCCGCCTGGCTCCGTCACCGCACGTCCGACTTCGTAGCTTGCTTTGGTGCTGGGCCCAGAACCAATCTGGCGATGCATATGACACCGGGGAAGCTCACCGGGTAGGACAGCTGACCAGTCACCATGCACTCATTGTCCAATACCCATCCGGCCTGCATTCTTGTGGGAACTCTCACGTGGCATTGCTTCACCTTTCCGGACTGTTGTTGAGCAGGAATCCACAGAGACGACCTGCATTCATGATTGTATTTAGTCACTTAGCTGGCCAGCAAGCAGAATTGACCCTTGTGCACTGGAGCACAAAGCACAGCGGGATCCCACTTGCATCCACTCACCCACTTACACAACAAAGAGACAGCCGCCGCTTTGTCTGCAGGTCCAGATCACTCGGCCCAGTCCCCCGTTCTAGGAAAACGGTCTTGGGCACACGATTCCTGCCCAGGTGGCACCTAAGAAAACAGTCAATTGGGGGTCGGCATCGTTTTCTGCTTGCCCGTACGCAGTCTTTGACATATGCTAGGTATGCTATGCAAGCCGTGTCAAACGGTCTCACCGATAGCCCGCCCACATTGAAAGGTTCGAGAACATACTCCCTCCTCACCTACAATAGTCGTCTGCTCTCCCCTCTCTTACTCTACTCTACTTAACCCCCATTCGTGTCGTGTCTAATTTTACCTCTCCTACCAGTCCTCTTCCAAGCCTTGGTCTCTCTATTAGGGGAGTTGACATATCTTGTATCATCTGCTCCTCCCACACTCTCACATCAACTCTTGGTCTCTACAGACGACAGGCATAAATTGGACTAGTATCCGCCTTCGCTAAAATCGTCCCTTGCCCCTGGATCTCTGCTCCTTAACAAGGCATTGCCTGATTCCTCATCACGGGAGCCTCATTCTACAACTATATAGTCATGTCTGTCGTGATAGCTACCGAGACGGAGGCCGTTGCGCCAGCAGCTCCACCGGAGCACTTTGGCGAGAAGATTGGAGAGAAGACAGCTGCTACTGACGGCCTTGCTATCAACATGGTCATCCGGCAGGATCCCTTCTCGATAACTCTAGACGTTTCTGCGCTGCTCGGCCTGTCTATTATGCTCGTCATTGGCATGCACGTTGTACAGCACTACATCATTGAGTGCCTCATAGTTGCAGTGCCTCTCCTGCTCTTGGTTCGGAACGACTACGAGAACTTCCTGCGGCTCGGTCCTGGTGGAACGCCCGCCACTCCTGCAGGATACGCCAGGTTGATGTGGTACCGTCTCTTCACCCTGCGTGACCCTTTCAGCCCCCCGCCCAAGAGCAGCAACATCTCGCCAGCCGCGGGCATCTTGCAGCAGCAAAATCTCCCATACCGGCCCGGCCCTCGACCAACAGTCGCCGGGCTCGCTCCCCAGCGACAGCTAAACCAGGCCGGCTCTCCCCAGGCATTCAATGCCATGAAGCGAGCCCTCGACAGACTGGCCGCCCAGCACCCGCACAAGTTCGGCACGGCAACCTCGTGCCTCGAGAAGCACGGCTTCGCCCTCTTTGCTCGCCACCCCGTCAATGTGTGCGGCAACGGCGAGGTCTGCCACATCCACAACTCTGACAAGTCGATGCACATGAACCTGCACCCCGACGACATCAAGGAGATCCTGCAGAAGGGCTGGGGCCAGCGTCACCCCATGGCCTGGACTGGCTGGGTGCATACCCCCATTCCGAGCACCTTTGTGCTGATTTACGCACCACGAGGTACGAACGCTGCTGTTTTGCAAACTGACACCAAGTTTGAGGAGGCTAACTGCGGCTTTAGATGAGAGTGACTTGCGCATTGTGAGCAAGATCATCGAATCGGCAATCTGGTATACCCTGGAGGAACGTGTTGATTTGGAACCGTACATGAAGCCCTGATTGGCTAAGCCGAATGTGCAAGGCACGAGACTTGCATCGTATCGCCTTCTGGTCAATATGTCCTCTCTAGAAGCGAAGAAGAAAAATACTTGGTTCGGTGTTCAGGATACGGAGGTTGCACGGTAGGAGTTCTGGGAGCGGAGTTGGTGCACAGGAACAGTATGAGCTTTCACAAAGATTGGCGTCAAAAATATGAAATCAACTGTTTGGCCAGCAGATTCAATGTTGTTAACTCGCGACCTAAACCTGCCCTATAAAGTGTTCATTTTTGGCTCCGGAAGCAGTAAGTGGAAGCGTGTATTAGCTCTCCAAGGTGCCTCCCAAGATGTGCTATGCAGACAATACTTTACATACCCAACGAAAAGAAATTGCGCGAGTCTAGTCATCATCCTCATCCTCTTCGTTGTCCTTGTTCTTCGTCTTCTTGAATCGCTCTCGCCCCGTAGCAATGAAAGCCTCCACTGTCTGGCCGCCAAAGCTACGGCCGTCCATCAGCTCCACGCACGCGGCGGCGGCGTCCACCTTCTTGAACTTGATGCTCACGATGCCCTCCTTCTCTTGGTCGTAGAGCACAACGTTCGTGACCTCGCCCAGCTTCTCGCATTCCTCTCGTATGTCCTCCTTGATCTCCAGGAGGGCCGCGGGATCCTCCTCGAGCTCTTCAAGCGTGAACATGTGCCGTAGAATGACCACCTTGCTCCACTTCGAGCTCTTGCTCTCCATCGGCAGGGTTGACGGCTCATCGTCCGACCAGTCTGCCAACTTTGCGTCCAGTTTCTGCGTCTTCCTGATGACCTTCTGCCTATCTTTGTCGCTGGGCCGGTTGCCGCCCTGCTTTCTGCTGCTGTTGTTCTCGGCGGACGCCGCCTCGCGCGCGTCCTCTCCGGGCTGCTTGTCGTACTGCGTCTTCTTGTAGCTTGCGTCGGCGGCCTGGACGCGCATGCGGCCGCTGGAGGAGGCGTCGCCGGACGGGGACCAGCGGAAGGGGGCGTCGTCGAGCAGCATGATGGCCATGTCGACGCTCTGGGGCTTGAAGAAGACGATCAGGCAGTCGCCCTTGAAGCGGCCCGTCTCGGCGTCCGCGTACATCTTGATGCGCGGCCGCCCGCTGTCGATCTCCTCCGCGATCACGCCGCACTTGTGGCTGAACAGCTCCGCGACCTCCTCCGCCGTCGCGTCGAGCGGGAGCCCCGTGACGTAGACGGCCGTGTTCTGCTTCGGCGCCGGCGGCTGCCGCTGGTTCTGCTTCTTCTGGTTCTTGGGGGCGCGGCCATTATTGTCCTGCGCGCACGTGAAAAGAAAGGAGAGTGTCAGTGGGCTCTGTTCTCGTTCCCATATTGGTTCTTTTGCTCTCTCGCGAAAGAAAGAAGTCTTTGCTTCATGTCTCTCTCTCTCTCTCTCTCTCATAATCCCCTGGTTTTCAAATGTGTGGTGGTAGTGGGAGGCTGGGAGGGAGGGATGCGGGATTGAGAAAGCTGCAGATGTGCATGCGTGCGCAGCTTACCTCGTAGCCGTAGCCGTTGTCCGAATGGTCCTGCTTCCTCTTCTTGCCCTGCGCAGAGCTAGAGGATGCATCATCGGGGCCGCCTGCCATGTAGCCCAGCTGCTGTTGCTCGATGAGGGCCTCGTCAGCCTCGTCGGTAATGGGGATCCATCTCTTTAGTGAGGAATCGAATTCGAGCTCGGTGCCATCGTCTTGGACGGCAATGTACTTGTTGTCGAGCTTGGAGAACGAAATACGGTCGTCAGCGTCGAACTGCGCTGGATCAGTTGGAAACGTCCAGATCTCTGCTACGGGTTCCGCCATGACGAGTGTGGGATAAGTGGTTGACCATGTGGGTTGTGAGCGGGTGGTGGTGGTTGTAATCGTTAGGAATTTTTGGAGTGAGGAAAAGCTACAGCCTAGCCCAGGAGCTCTGCCGTGAAAGCTTAAGACAGCGTCGATCAGCCTGCGCGACTCACTTTCCCTGTGCAACCCCAACCATTGTGAGTGAATAATGTCTATACATTCTCATTGATTCCCCAAGTCTATGCTATCTATACACAGGTGTCTCATGCTATCCATTATTTGTCCTGCACTGACTTCTTCACACCTTCTACAAAAGCTTCGACAGCATCACCACCACCAAGAGGCACATTGCCGCCTCTCACCAAGCCTCCATTCTCAACTTTGATCTTCAGAGCTTCAGCAATAGTTGGCAGCCCTCCGTCTCGAAGTGCCATAGTCAGGCTCGTCAGGCTCTGGTGAAACTGTGGGCTCCGTAGTACCTTCTCTAGTAGACTCTTCTTCTGCGCCAAGCTCATCGTCGCAAGCGCAGCCTCGGCCGATTCAGATGTCGGCTCAATGTCAGCAATGTCGTCGCCATTGTCTCCCTGCTGGGCAAGGACAAGAACAACTGGTGGAAGGCAGCTCAGCAGGCCATCGACGTACTCCTCCGATGCGCTGTGAATCATGGGTATTGTCGTAGAGGTTTCGAGGAGGTCCGTTAGAAGGGGGAAGAGCTTGCCCTCCGCTTGCTGTGAGCCACCACCCATACCAGGACCGCCCTTCAGCGACTCTAGAAAGTTGCGCACCATCGCCGCGGCATCTGGAGCGGAGTCACTGGCACTATAATCACATTAGCGATGTCACTGGAGAGAACTGTATGAGAGACGTTGTGGATCATGGCTGCAATATCAATTCAACCCCGTAACACCATGTCTAATAGTACATCAATGGTATCTTGCTCTTATTCTCCATGTTGCAAGTTGCCCTTTTCAGTTGCCTGCGCCAGCATGGATGCTCGTGCCTCGAAGAAGCACAATGTGTGGTGGACATAATGAATCATGCAAGGGGAAAGGTGACCTACGCTCTTGCACCGTCCGCCCCTCCCTCGCGAGCGTCTTCACCCTCTTGTCGAACATCGCCGCCGGTGGCATCGGCACCCGCGCCACCGCTGCCTCCGCCATGATGCTCACTGGGATCGCCGTGGCCCTCCACGTCCTCCATTGTCTCGTCGTCATCGTCTCGGCGGCTGTCGTCGTTTGAGTTTCGGACCGAGGACAGCTCCCGGGTGACATCGACCTCCTCCCCTTGCAGTAGTCTGTCGACAATGTCGCCAATCTTGCGGTCTCGGGGGCTGAGCCAGGCAGCGTCCCCGCTGCGTGCCTGTGGTTTTGACTGGAGCCAGAAGAGGTATCTCTGCGAGGATGAGGCGAACTTGAGGACGAAGATGCGGCCGTTGGTCTTGGCGGACGCGGGATCTGAGCTCTTGGGCTCGACTGGTACGAAGCGGCCATCGGTCGGTACCATCACCAGCTCCAGCTCGGGTTGGTCCATTGGGGCGCTTCGTTTCCGCCAGCAGAAATGAATCAGGTCTGAAATATTTTAGCATTGACAATGTCTTTATGATATGTTAGCTCGTTCGTACCATCTTCGGCATACAGGTAGATGTATCCGGGCTCGGGTTGCGCTTTCACCTTGTACGGCTTGGACGTTTGCTGCGGCTGTCAGTTAGTGGTGAGAGACTGGCTACAGGTTACATGGTGGACTGACATCGACGTCACAGAGACCCGCCTTGAAGGTGATGATGGGCACGATAGACATGATCGTGGAGGTCGTATCGGTTGTGATGCTGGGTTTGTGAAAGGTAAGGTGGAAGGCGCAGAGGTCGGGAGAGGTAAACGATGGCTGTCTCGTAGCTGCGATTACCTATGCTCCAACAGCAGTGGAAGGCGATCTGACGCGGAGCTTAGGTACCTAGCTTGCCTTGGTCGAGGTGGGTCCGTTTGTTTGCCTCTGCTTATACTCCGGACAGCTGTTGGCAGCTGCCAGCTCCCGGACGGCCAGTTTCGAGATTTTGGCACTATTTACATAATCAGAGTGCCCCACCCGGTTAAGCAAGCCTGATTACCTAAACATAGGGCACCCACCCACAAACACGCCTGAAATTTCGACTTTTTACACGCCGCCTTCAATTCGAAGCTTGACGACAACCAATTCCATCACCACCAAACCCCCTCCCCAGAGTTCACCATGTCGGCGAAGGCGGAATCCCAGACCAAGAAGTTCGGCGGCTCAAGCCGGACAATTCCTCACACCTCCGAGAAGGCCCAGAAGTGGTATCCCGCTGAGGATGTTGCCCAGCCCAGGAAGGTACGTTGCCGTGGGGGAAGTGCAAAAATCATACCCGGCGATTTCACAGTGTCTTGAGTGTTCGAGATGGGATGCGATGGTTTATTCCTCGGGCGAGTCCAAATTGCGACCGTCGAGGTGGTCGGATTGGCATATTTAACGACTCATAATCTGCGCCACGAAGCATTCGAGAGGCGACGAGCATGTGCAGGAACAAGACATAGCAATTCAAGACACTGGGACAATCGCACGGATACATGGCCTTCAACGCAGTCGCTAACAATCATTTCCTCTAGACCCGCAAGGCCGTCCGTGCCTGGGCTCCTCGCAAGACCCTCCAGCCCGGCACCGTTCTGATCCTGCTCGCTGGCCGATTCCGGGGCAAGCGTGTCGTTCTCCTGAAGGCCCTCGACCAGGGCGTCCTCCTGGTCACCGGTCCCTTCAAGATCAACGGTGTCCCTCTGCGCCGCGTCAACTCCCGCTACGTCATCGCCACATCACAGAAGGTCGACCTGTCCGGAGTAGACGAGAAGAAGATTGAGGAGATTGCTCAGCCCAAGTACTTCACCGCCGAGAAGACCAAGGAGAAGGCTGGCGAGGAGGCTTTCTTCAAGCAGGGCGAGAAGGCACAGGTAGGACCCGCCTGAACTTTTGTGACATTCACAACGGGGAAAAAGATGACTGACAAATCGCAACAGAAGAAGGAGGTGAGCAGCAGCCGAGCAGCTGACCAGAAGGCCATCGACAAGGCTCTGTTGGCCAACATCAAGAAGGTGGATCTGCTGGCGAGCTACCTCGCTTCGTCTTTCAGCTTGCGCAAGGGCGACAAGCCTCACCTGATGAAGTGGTAGATTGGCTTCGGCATGGGGGAGCATGGCATGTGTGGCTTGGACTTGGAAGGGATGGCTAGGCCAATTGCATCTTACGTCCGTGGTTATCGGTTCATTACGGCGTCTGTAATGAGGTTTTACACTCAAAGATAAAATCCCGGTTTGCCAAAACTTGGCTTGGACTCAAGGCATAGACAGACTCTCATGTATCTGTCTTTACTCGTTGAAAAATGTGGGCTTGTGAATACACGTTATGAATAAGGCTACTTGCGTGACAAGGTGCATGAATAGTATGGAACCAGGACGAGGTACATGCGTTTTCCATATGTCACACAGCCCATGGGACCAAGAAGGCCAAAAGAAAATATCTCATATCAACAAAATTAGGATTACGGCTCCGAGCTTGATTGTAGACTTTCTTGCTTTTGGGGTCTTGGTAAAGAGGCCAGGCTATGTCTATTACAAGTAAACTACATGTATCCCTGATCAGTGGATGAGGTAACGTTGAGGGCGAGTCGGAAGGTTAGGGTTCGTATAGAAGTATTAATCAACATTCACGACTCCCTGTCAACCCAGCTTTGAATCAGACCCTCTGGCGACGGATCGTACTGCTTGCAAGTCACCTCCCCAGTTGCCTCATCTAAGTAGGTGTTCGCCTGCACAAAGACCTTCCTCGGCTGTTTGTTTGCTAAGACGACGTTCCTGACTTTAGAGCCCCAGTACTCAAGGCCAACGCCTGACATATGACTAAAGAACTTGGAGCCCGTCTCAACATCTGCTGTCGACTTGTAGATATGCAGCTTCTGAAGATACTCGCCAACAGCTGGAGAGAAGAGATTAGTCACCTACGTGAAAATGATGGAAAGATGAGAGGTGCTCACCTTTGCGACCTGTAGTTAAGATCTTGGACCTGTCAAGCTTGATCTTCAAATCCGACAAATCTTCAGCCTGGTATTCCAATTTGCAGAAGTCATCACCGGCTTCCAGGAAGCACTTCAGGATCGAAAATCGAGCCTGGCAATGGGGCTGTCCCCATTTCTGCGACTTGGGGTCCCAGTACTCTACCGATACCAAACCGGCTCGAGCCATACTCAGATAAGAAGAGTAAAGCACATCACCTGCTTCACCATCGATGTCAACGCTGCCGTCACCGAAGCCAAAGATTTTGAGAACAGGGAACTCGCAGCTCAGATACATTGCAACGAGTTCTGCACGGCACTCTTCGTAGGCCCCAGCCAGCCCACCAAATACGGAACCCCAGGTCTGGCCCGGTTTGTACCAGGTCTTGACGGGTTCGTTGCTGAGAGGGCTCACCGGCGGATTTTCTTTGTCGAAGTTAAACTCTCCAGGGGATGTTTCTTGCAGAAGCTTGCCGCAACCGTGGCCTGTGAGCTCATGGAGGCCAACTTGAACTTCGAAGGAGCCGTCACGATACTTCTGATACACCTCCAAATCCTCGTCCCTAATAAAAGGAATCTTCTCATTAGGAGCTTTTGCACTAAGGACATTGCCCAATGAGACGTTCTTGAAACCGTCTGATTGTCGAATATCATCGTAATTGGGAATGTTGATGCCTGCGGGAATGCCGGATCCACAGAATGTAAGAACCTCAAGGGAGGTGAAATCGGGCGAGAGGAACTTATCCTTCTCAAAGTCCTTATTCCAGGGAAGCAGAGGGATGAGTGAGGGTGCAGATCTAACCAGCTCGCCAAAGGCACGAGTTCTCTCCTGATTGACAACTGCAGCAAAGCCTTCCCATTCTCCTCGAACACCTGCCGGGTCACGATAGGTTTCGATGAATCCGATGTTACACTCAACCATCGGCCCCTTGTCCCTGATCCAATATCTTTGGCTGTCCTTGAACGCAAGAAGAGATCCATCGGCAAATGACTTGGCGTACGCAAGGTGCATCTTCTCCTCTGTCTCATTCTCTGCATTCTCTGCGGCCTTCTTGATATTTCTGGCGATTGCTGCCATCTCCTTAGAGTAATCGCCGTAAACAAGTCGTACAGTCTTGCCATCGTCGAGCTTATACTCAGTGTCTTTTCCAATGTCACCACCTTCGCTGGGCACTGAGGTCACAGCAGAGGCGATCAGAAGCTCGAAAACCCCGTCCTTAGTCTTCCGGAGGCGGGTGTTCTCTGGCAGTAGGCCCTTCTTCTCCATCCACAATGCGACTGCGGCGATCTCTTCCTTGGTAATGTCCGGGGAGTCAGGATAATAGGTGGTCAGGTGACCCTCGTCGGTGTATCCGAGGTGAAGCAGACCAGGCTTGTCTGCCGAGAAGATGGCACCATTTGTGGCTTTGTAATGACTTTCAGCCTCCGGGGAGGTAGCTGCAAGTGCAGCAAAGGAGGCTTCGGAGGCACGGGGGATAAACTTGGAGTCACCAAAGCTCTTGTAGTTGCCGCTGTTGCCGAGAAACTGAGCAGCATACTCAAGAAATGAGTTGAGATCAGCCTCCGACACGCCAGCCTTCTCAGCCAGCGCCTTCCAGTCACCACCCGAGCTCTTGTGCAAAGCAATGATAAAGTCATAGATGGACTCAGCTTCAGGAGACACCTGTCTCAAGACAATGCGGTTTCCCGCGAAGGAAGCTCTAGAGGCAGAGGTTAATGAATTGATCTACTCTCAGGACATCGCCAGTAACATAATGGTGTCTTGTCTGAGGATGTCTTACTGGCTTATGAAGTGGGCATAGCGCTTCTGCTTGTCTGTCAGGGCCTCAAAGTGCTTGGCGATCTCGAGCCTCACGACACTTGGCGGGGCATCGGCGAAGTAGCTGGCCAGCTCTTGAGCATTCATTTTGAGAAAACGACGATGAGGGAGTAAGCTTGCAGATACAGCAGCAGACGGTCTGAGAGAAGTATTTATGCGTCTTGATCTCGAGTAAATTCGACGACTAAACGTGAGGGGAAGGCGCTGCATTGAGTAAGGCAGCTGGCCACGACGCGCGATGTCAAGAGCAACCAACCAAGTGAACCGGCCTGCTGAGAGAGGCAGGTGCTGACAAAAGTACTTGCCAGTTTGCCAGGCAATGTTAAGATCTTACAAGCCTGGCCGTCTCTAGACGGTTGAAATGGGGGGAGTTGCAGAGTGTTCAAGAAGCTCTCAGGAGTCTCGCGCTAACAAATTTCTCAGGCAACTCCATCTTGCCCCGGTAACTTGTGGCTTCACTGCGGGGCCCAAAGACTCCTGGACGGCTTGCAGCGGCTGTCATCCTGTCGCGCTGTCCTTCCGTCCTCTTGAACTGAACATCAGCTTATTTCAAGGCGTTTGACCCTCTTTGAGCAGTCCTCTGATGTCCAAGCTATCAATGCCGGGCATAAGAAGGCATTCAAACACATTTTCTTGTGGCGTGAGGCATCGACTTGCAGTTGTAGATGACGAGATGACGCTACAAGCCACAAATCGAGGGGTAAATATATGTGGCTGCGCTTGCAGCACGCAAGCACTGCGTCAATGGTCCAGTGACCTCAGCCTTAAATAAATGACCCTGACAAGCCCAGGTACACCCGTCAGTAGGGTACCATTCCACTGGAGAACGTTGACTGGGGAAAGGCAGTCCATGTTCGCAGATGCAGAGTACCAGGCTTGCCGGAATGATACATATCTCGACATTCTTATACAAGCTTTTGACCGCACAGAGGGCCACCGGAAAGTAAGTTCTGTGATAAGAGCCCGCGCTCAATGCTCCGGCTTGCGATGTCGGCGATTGGTAAGTTAGGCGGAAATGGATCTCTATGGTTCAGTAGCCAGGGGTCGGATTCTGTGAAACCACCCCTCGCGATGATGATAGGCCGAGAATAGTTGCTTCTACTAGATTGCTGAGCAGCCATATCTCTAAACTCCATATCGGACGTACGAGGCTCAAAAGAGCAGGGCGGCATTTGAAATCACAAGGACATGAATAACCCATCATATATTGTCTTTTGAATGCGGCCGACGCAACGTGCCTAGGTGAGGGATCTATTACCAAGACCCCTGGAGTGGGATACTCACCGAAGCTCACACAAACGGGGCTGTGGTTAGATAACCCCGATCAAGTGAGTTGATGTGGATACAACCTAAGATAATAGCCAGCTCCGGGTAATATCATGGTCTCAGATGCATGCTGGACCAGTGAAGCTACTAACCTCGTAGCCTCCACTGACTTGGGATAAATTTTAAATATCAAGAGAGGCCGAATCTTGACTATCTTCTGTGCCTGAGTATAAAGACCTCGAGGTGCTTGTGGCTTGTTGTGGTGCAAGGGTATTTTCTTACAGGCAATGGATACTGAAGTAAAGAATCGTCGCCGGTTGCCTCAAGCATGGCGATTATTCATAAATATGGCACACATTCCGGTCTCTTAGACGCTACGGGGAGGACGGGGAGAACCATTCTGTTTCCTTCTTGCCCAACAAACCGACAGTCAAAGCCGGCCTTTGCTCAAGTTGTCGTACCGGAGACACTAAGCCAGCGCTAGGCAGTGTACCCTGTCAAGCTCATGGGGCGAACGTGCATTGCTGTCATGCAAGTCAGGCACTCGAAGAATTTAGAGCAGGCCTAATGCCATCACGAGGCCTCGTGATATCGGCTTCGGCAAGCGAGGCCTAACGCTGTGACGGTGTCTGCAGCTCGTTGATGGGTGCAGGCATAGTCTTAGAGGCACGCCTCTCTCCTTTCTTTGGAGGTGATTCGCCTTGCGAATGCATGCCCAAGTTGCGTCTCATGCGTCCTGCGTATGTAAATGCGGCTGCAAAGGCAAGGTAGGTAGGTAGGTAGGTTATGCTGATGTGCGAGAGTGCTGAGGACTGCGCTGAAAGTTGAGGCGCCTCGCAGTCGGGACTGGACGGTGGGCTCCTATTCGTGAAGCATTGAGCGGTGAGGCCATCGGAAGAAGGTCCTTGTAAGTCCCAGCAGATCTTTTGTCTTGGTATCTAGGTATGGCTAATTTGGATCGGGCTGGGCTTGTAGGTGGTCGTCCTTCGCTGCAAGGCATGTTTGCTTTTGGGGAGGCCGAAACCAGGCCCGTATTCTCGCTCAAGGAATCGCAAGAAAAGAGAGCCTGGGTGTCGCGGATACCGCGAAAGATACAAACAATCGGTGAAGGAATCGAAAGGCTTAGAATAATAGCCCATTCCACTAGGAAGACTGGTGGGTTGCTGCGGTGTGCTCATTGACAGGTAACCCAGGCCTAGGTAGGCCCTTTACCCAACTGACGACTTCCGGTTCCGCTGCTAGGGGGCACTACCGCATCTCCCGGCGACTCTCCGGCCCCGCAAGCCGGGGCCCATCCGAACCGAGCTGGTAGATCCGTCCGTATCGTGCTGGCTGGCTCTCCTTTTCCCAAATTTTGTCTTTCGTCAGATCTCCCCGGGGCCTGGTGACTGGACCTGTGGCAGGATCATTTGGGGAATCATCTCTCGCATACCGGCCCAGTTCCGTTGTTCCGAGATGCTGTGAGGAGAACTGGTGTGGTAGCAGTCAACGGGAACGACCGCTTTCTGATGGTAGGCCAAATGACTAAAGGATTGACATGAAAGGCCCAACTGGAAGGATTCCTGGAACAGAAGAGGGAGAAAAGGCAGCGCTGGGTCAGCCGTGCTTGAGTCCGACACGGCACAAGTGGGTGAGTGGCTCAAGTGGGTGACAGCGGATGGGAGGGGATGACATCCATGATTCTAAACCGGTGAATCAAGATTGCCATAGTGAGGCAGGTAGGCTCGCGCTCGGTAGCAGAGGCACCCACGGCACCCTACAACGATGCACCCCACAGCCACTTGCTTCGGTCCACTGCATCACAGGGCCTCGTTCCACGCAACCAAATTGGCATTTTTGAGTGGTTTGCCCTTCTGGAAGCCTTTTTGAAACAACACGGATAAAAGGATGCCCAGGATCATCACCGATGAGTAGGTAGGTAGTTACTCTAGTTTATATCCCGTCGCTAATTTAAGAGGCGGTTGAAGAGTGAAAACGCAGACTTATTACTCTTCCCCCACCAAAAACTTGCTTGCCCAGCTACTATTGTGGCACCGTAGACGGTGATACCCCACGTCTCCCCTTTCAATTTACACCCCGTCGCTGTACCTTCGGGGGTACCTCTGCTGTAACAGAGGACTTCTATGCCTAGGTACGGGTGCAGAGGGAATCCGACAGCGCGGCGCCCGTCCTGGGGTAGCCCTGGTTCAAGAGTCTTTACTGTAGTTGGCTGCGTCGTCACTGTGGCTCTCTGGCGCTCTTCAGACGGCGCGTGACAGCTTTTTCCCCAGACCGCACGGATTCCTTCTGACGCACAATGCACTCACTCGTTACGAGCCTGGGCACGCCCGTCGTGAGATTTGTTCAGTCAGTCAGTTCGACTGTCTCTGTCTCCTCGCTTGCACCCTGAAGTGCGAGATTGAGGGAAACAACGCATGCTCCTGGGGACAACAGTCAAGGCCGGTTGGTCCCAAAGACAGACCAGTGGAGCAAAAGTATGTATATGTACAGGCACTTCAGGAGGCGGTACGACAAGTCTCATGTCTAGATAGTAACGTTTGCCCTCAGCGTAGCAGGACCATCACTTTATCATAGTTGTACTACCAAGAGAGGTTCCACGATCGTTGCCTCCTCCATCCCAACGGTAGCTACTACGCAGTAAGCCTAAGCCTAAGATCAAACCCCCCTTTCTTTCGTCTTCTCCACAGAACGGCATCATCCCACGCTTTTCCCGGGAGGAAAGGTGCGGTACCTCGTCGAACACAGGAGGTACTTGCACCATACTTGAAGCTACACAGAATCCCTCACGCCCCCCTCCCTGTCCCCCAGTGGAGTCAGGCAGCGCTGGCGGCGATGGCCTAGGACGGTCTGTGTCTCCTGCGCTCCAATCAAACAGCTCTCTTAATGAGCTTTTTAAAGCCCGTGAGAAACAAACCAAGTTTGCATCCACGTCGCTGAGTTTTTCGGGTTCTCCAGCAGGCCCCCAGCTCGCCGCAGGCACTGGGAATTCTGTTTCTGGCACTTCCAGCTGGGTCCAGTGCCCGTCCGCCCAACTCCGACACTGGCGCACTAGGAGATTTTTACCTCATTGCACGGCAGCAGATGTATGGTCCTGCGGTGGCCACTGCCGTATATAATGACCCGAACTGCACCATTGCCATCGGGAAGAACTTCCGTTGAGATAGATAAATTAGGAGAAACCCTCCCGTTTCGAGCCCTTTGTTTCCCCTTGGCTTTCAGTTCTTATCTTGCGGGCCTTACCGTAGTCTTGGATCTCCAACTGCCGTCTGCTGGTGACCCCCCGTTCAAACAGACTCTTGCTTGACTCAGGGCTGCCCGCCGTTGTTGGACTCGTGGTCGCCACTTTCACTTACACGGAACCCACCGCGCGATGCAATAGCGTCATAACTTAGTTCCCCCTAGAGAGCGCATTCAAGATAGTTTTTCTCCCTTATAAAGGCCCGAGACTTTGTTCCAAATGCTCTCCTACGACTCTCCCGTGCCTGTGAATGGGCAGACTGCTGCATCTTCAACCAACATGTCGGCGCATAACCAAGCTGTACCGACCACTTCCAACACCATACGGCCAGCGCCCTCAAAGGCGCATACCAACGGGGCTTCACTCACCAATGGCCACCACGAGTTCAAACACCATCACATTTGGCTGGTCACTGGACCGGCAGGGTGCGGAAAGAGCACTGTTGCCAATTACATCGCAACCGCTCTCGACTTTCCGTACATTGAGGGCGATGAAGTATACCTACCACCCCCTTTTCCCCAATGCCAATGCATTTACTGACATCGCCAAGTTCCACCCCCCTGCGAACATCGAGAAGATGAGCAATGGCATTCCCCTTACAGACGCTGACCGTTGGGATTGGCTCACTGCCCTACGAGAAGAATCCCTCCGTCAACTCGAGGCCGGCAACAATGGCGTGGTTCTGACCTGCTCTGCACTCAAGCGCAAGTACAGAGACGTCATTCGAGTGGCCCCCTATTTCTCGCCGGACCTGCAACTCCACTTCATCTATCTTCACGCTCCAGAAGAGGTTCTCCTGAAGAGAGTTACGGCTCGGCAAGGTCACTACATGGGCGCAAACATGGTGCACAGCCAGTTCGACATCCTCGAGCCGCCCACCGAGGAAGAAGTCGACGTGATCAGCATCGACGTCAGCCAGTCAATAGACGATGTGAACAAGGAGGCTCTGTCAAAGGCACTTGAGAAGATGGAACAGGACCAGTAACGTCACGGCACGGCATGGCATGGCATGGCATGGCATGAGATGACGCTCTCTCGGTGTACGAGTTCGGCGTTGATTCAGGGTAAACCCCTAACTTCGGGGCGGCCTTTGTGTTCTTTGGATTTACCAGGCGCAAATTTGAGGTTGGATGTGGTGACACACAAAAATCCGGGGGTTTGTTTGCAGTCGATATTGTTACATGGAGACGGCTTCGGAGCATGCTTGCTCTCAGCCGGCGTTTTACAAGCAGCGCAGCGCATACCACATAGACCTCCTTTAGTCGGGCGATTTGGCGGGCCATATTAGCATACTGGGAAAGCATAGTAATCACAAGGCAGAATCTGCTAATGCAGCAGACTTCACAGTACTGCAGTTGTCGATCATTTACCGTCCCTGAGGATCTCAACCGTAAGCGGCGGCCATGTAAGAAACCTGTCAGTTTTATTCAAACTACTATCAGCGTGCTTTGCCGAATGACTTGGGCAGCAACAGAAGGCCCCGATTCATCGTCCAACCTAAGCGAGGTGCCTGCATTCGTGACTGCCTGTTGAGCAATACAGTCACTTTCAGGCTAATATCTGATTTGGCCACGCAAGCAGAGATCGTGTAAAATCTACAGCCTTGCTACCGTGAACTCCCGTCACCGGTCTCGCCCTCTTTACCCAATGCGCATTCGCCGGACAGTGGTCACGATGTCCCGTCTTGACGCGGTGTGGGCATGCTGCCATGTTCTAGCCTCGTCTTGTGCTACCTCAGATGCATGAGCATTGAGTCTGGTTCTTCCACGAGCTCGCGGACCACTCCCGCCGCCCGCGCCATCGTGGCTCCATCCACGACCCTGTGGTCGGCGCTCCAACTAAAGTTGCACACCTGCTTCTTGACCACCCGGTCCGACTCGTCAAAGGCGGGAACCGTCCTCATTCGTCCGATACCTAGGATGGCCACCTCCCGCTCCACGATGACGGGCGACAGATACGTGCCTCCGATATTGCCAATGTTGGACACCGTTATCGTCCCGCCACTCATATCCTGCGGGGATAGCTTCCCCGCAAGGGCCAAGGTCTGCAGGCGCATCAGCTCGGACGCGATGGAGAGAATGTTCAGAGCGGCGACGTTCTTAATCACCGGGACCATCAGGCCGGACGGCGTGTCCATGGCCACCCCGATGTTGTGCTGGCTACGCAGGGTCAGGCTGGGCCTCGAGGTGGTCGGGTCGATGTCCACGCGCGCGTTGAGTATGGGATACTTGTACAGCGCCATGGACACGGCCTTGACGATGAAAGGCAGGTACGACAACTTCGCGACAACATCGCCGGTGCCGCTGCTCTTCTCACCGCCAGACTTGGCCAGCACCCTGTTGAGCCGGCTGCGCAGGTCGCACAGATTTGTAAAGTCTATCTCATCCGCATACAGAAAGTGCGGGATTGTCAAGGACCTGGTCATGGTCCTGAACATTTGCTCCTGCGTCTTGGTAAGCTGCATTGGCGTCTCTTTCTGCACGCCAGCCTCAGCCTCCGGAGATGGGTCCGGTCTCCTTGCAGACGGCGTCGGTTGTCCTTCCGAGTCTCTTGCTTGTACAAACTTGTAGATGTCCTCCTTGAGTACCCTGCCGTCTTTGCCCGTGCCGTCTATGTCTGTTATATCTACCTTTAACTCCTTAGAAAGATGCCGTACCGCCGGTGTCGCAAGGGCTGCATGTTTGCCTTTTGGTTGGACAGGTGCTTCAGCCTCCTTTGCCTCTCCAGCCGGCTCTGATGAGGGGCGGGAGCTTGTTGGGGGTTCTGGTTGCGTTGGTGTTTTCTCCGCCTGTGTTTCCTGTGGTGTTTCTGAAGGTGTTAATGCCTCCAGTGTTTCCTTGCTCACGTCGCCTTGTATATCAATGTCCACAAACGGCTTTCCCACCCTTGCCATCTCCCCCGCTTCGTAGTAGAGCTTCTTTACAACGCCAGAAAAGCGACTGGTGATCTCTACAGACGCCTTGTCGCTCTGGACCTCGCATAGCGGGGAGAACTCCTCAACTCGTGCGTCTGGCTCGACAAACCACTGGATTATTTCGCATTCCACGATGCCTTTAATGACGTGTTAGTAGTCTTAGAACCACAAGATACCTAGGGAGCCATACCTTCTCCAATGTCAGCAAGTAGGACGGGCTTCACCACCTGTAGGTTATTCGTCGAGTGGAAGCCCCTCGCGGGGTATTGTCCGGACGCTGCTGCGGAAGCAGCTCGACTTATCCCTTGATGCAGTGACCATTGTCGCCGCAGAGCGCGAGTACTGTGTCTGAGAAACATCTTTAGAGTTCCTCACCTGAAAGAATACAATTTACAACACATCTCGAGTCCAATTGACCGCTGTTATTCTCGAGGAGAGACTCGCGGGTAAGCGGTTCCCCTTACCCCAAAGGTCTCTCCCCCATGGCTGTTGTCGGCTTATGGCCAGCATGACGTTAGGCCTGGGGAAACGCCGCTGATAGCCGGTTCCCCACGATCAAGTTAGCGGGCACTGGCAGACTGGCAGCCAACCCCGAGCGGCCGGTCCCTAGGAGCGTTAGTGATGTTCCTGCAGTGGCCACCTCAGGCACTGAACGCAATTTTTGTGCCGGCACCCGAGAGTCGCATCTCGGCTCAGCGTTCGAGCGACAACTTATCGAACTAACCTAGCGAACTGCTTCCCCTACCCACGAGATTCGTGGCGCGTCGTATGTCACGATGCTTGAAGTAGCATTCAATGGGTCCTCGCTAAGACGAAGCGCGAGGCCGATTGCCTGTCTCTTGTGCCAATGGCGCACATTCAGCACATCGTGCAGGAGGCTCGATGACAAGCTGCCGCCCAAAGACACTCCGGCCCAAGATGCGCCTGCGCCTACACCTCCGACCCCATTGGAAAATGCGCCCCGAGGATACGGCAAGAGGACAGAAGAGTTCACCCCGGTTGTTCTGTCACGGCCGATTGGCATGAACTTCCCACCGCAAGCGGGAGAGAACACCGGCATCGACACGCGAAGCTTGAGGCAGCGGCGAGATGACTTCGTTGACTACGACAAGCACCTCAAGAGGCGCGAAGAGCTGTATGTCCCTGACCCCGGACTTGATAGTGTTCGAGTATGCTGACATTTTCCATCAACTAGAAAACAAAAAATCTCACGCCCATACTTTCGGGACTGGACCAACATGCAGTACCACAAGGGCAAGACGTTCCTCTCACCTCCGCGGCTGTTCAAGGCAGACCTATCGCACTACTTCCCCAATCTTTTTGGTCAGACACTTTTGAAGAAGGACCACAGCCCCCGCGATACTACGCCCGTGCTCGAAGGAAAGGCTTCCGTGGTCACGCTATTTAGCAGTGCCTGGGCTGAGAATCAGGTGCAGTCCTTTGTCTCCAAAAAGGCGAATCCCGCGTTGCACGAGCTTCTTGGCAAGAACAGTGGCAAGGCCCAGATGGTGCAGATCAACGTCGAGGATAATTCGCTCAAGTATTGGATCATTCGATTGTTCATGGGCTCGCTGAGGAAACGAGTTGGCAAGGACAATTGGGGCAGATACTTTATCGTCAGGCGGGGCATCTCGGATGAGATCCGAGAACATATTGGTCTGCTGAATAGCAAAGTTGGCTATACGTATCTTGTGGACAGCAATTGCAGGATAAGATGGGCAGGCAGTGGTCCTAGTGAGCCCGAGGAGAGGGAAGGTCTGGTCAAGGGCGTCCAAAGACTGCTGGATGAAATGAACAAGGAGGCCGCTCAGAAGAAGCCCACGGAAGAGGCTTGAGCATACTACGGCAGAAGGCAACTCTCACTCTCCTGTTCTTGTATTGACTTGTCATTATTAAATTTTAAAGGATACCCCATCATACAATGCTGTATAATACAAACTCAGACCTGATATAACCCTGCTCAAACGCCGTGCCGAGAAATCATCGGTTGTGTCCTTTGACAGCCGCTTAGGTGCATTTACAAGAAGAACCAGAAGACCAGGAAGCATAGTGCGATGAAGCTGCCCATGATGATTCCATCTCGCCGCTTCTTCGCCGATATTCTCCCTATTAATGTGTTGATTCCAGGCACCTGACTGGCGGCCATCGTGATCCTCCGATTGATATTTGCCAATGTCTCCCGTTGTAGAACGAAGCTGTCCTGCACGGCATACGCCTGACTGAGCACACTGTCTGCCATGCTATTACTATTGTCGATTCGCCTCCGCTCATCTAGCATGTATTCTGCCTCGGCGGCTTCTGGGTTGTTTGCGCGATAGGTATCGATGTCGTCGCGGACGCTCGAGAGCAAGTTCGCTCTGTTCCGGGCCTCTTGCAAGTTCGACCTCAGTCTCAGCAAATCTTTCTTATGCTCCGCTAGCTTCTCCCGGAGTAGAGATAGATTGTTCTGTTTCAAAGCCGACGAAGTGAGCGTGGCCTCGGAATCGAGAAGCCGGGCGAGTTGGTTGACGACATTGTCTCTCTGCTCCAAAGTCAGTCCATCTTCGCAAATGCTCTCGGCATTGCCGGGCTCGCTTGAAGGTGTGTCACACCTTCTCAAGAAGCTCTTGTAGCTTCGCCTCTGTTTCTCTCTCTTCTTCTGTCGGCTTTGCTGGAATGTTCGGCGCGGTGGAGAACTGGGAGTATGTATGGAAGAGCGTCTCGGTCTAGTAGCGTGTTAGTCGTCACTCGAGGTCGACAACTGGCGGCTGTGGTCACAAACCTGTGATTCTAAAGAGCGCGCTTGTTGTCGCAACTGGGCCCAGCCCGTGCTTCCTGATCCTGACGCCATCTGCTATGCTGATGTGCCGAGAAACGGGAGTGAAACGTGAGTTCGTCGATGGTGAAAGAACAGAAAGCCGATGTTCCAGGGTCTCTCGGCCATCCATCTGGTCTAGCTAGGCAGAGTAAATCAGGTTCGCAAGCTCGTGGCTGGAACATTGAAGGCGAGCCACAGGTGGCGGAAAATATGGACCCTGTGGCGCTAGGTCGAGATGGTGCTGGGCTGGGCTTTGCCTCTGGGTTGGTCAGAGTACAGCCTGTTCAATTTTTCAAAATTGGGTGCAAAAAAGTTGCTGGATCAACCCCACCTCCTCCTGAAACTTCGTCTTGAGCAAAACATCGTACAAACGTCCGCTTCTCTAGAAACCCCCGGATTTTCCTTTTCGGTCTCAGATTTCACAACTGCCAAGATGGGTTTCACCGATCTCCTCAGCGACGCCGGTCTGACTGGTAAGTCGTGACTGCTCTCTGCGCCATTCTCGGCTCCTCTTGAGCGGGATGGAGGCGGAGACTCTTGCGGCCTGAAGGCATCATAGCTGACCTTTTTTCACAGTGCTCAACAGCTTCCTGACCACCCGTTCCTACATTGTTGGGTATGTTCATGATGTTTTCCTGTTCAAGTTTTATTTCCTACAGTTTCGAAACACCCGTCCCGAGAAGGGACTATCCACCGCGCTTTGGATGATGAACAAAATTGATCCGTGTTGCTGAGCAGCCTCAAGACCTGCAAGTGAGGACAAAACAAGCACTTTGTGCACCTCTGACAATAGCCATATCTTCTGCCTTCTTGCGCAACTGCATGCTTGAGTTTTTCCGTCTGGTTCCCAAAGACTGACAGGCCGGGCAATAGATACGCTCCCTCCCAGGCCGACGTTGTCACCTTCAAGGCCCTCAGCTCTGCTCCCTCCGCCGAGAAGTACCCCTATGCCGCGCGGTGGTACAAGCACGTTGCCTCCTTCGAGGACGAGTTCGCCACTCTCCCTGGCGATGCCACCAAGCCCTACACCGTCTACGGCCCTGAGGTCGCCGAGGTCACCCTGAACCCTGCCAAGGCCCCCGCGGCCGAGGAGGATGATGATGACGTAGACCTGTTTGGCTCAGATGACGAGGAGGAGGACGCCGAGGCTGTCAGAATCCGCGAGGAGCGTCTGGCCGAGTACAAGAAGAAGAAGGAAGGCAAGACCAAGCCCGCTGCCAAGTCTGTCGTGACTCTGGATGTCAAGCCCTGGGATGATGAGACCGACATGAAGGCTCTCGAGGCTGCCGTTCGAGGAATCGAGAAGGACGGTCTGGTCTGGGGTCTCTCCAAGCTGGTTCCGGTCGGTTTCGGTATCAAGAAACTGCAGATCACTCTGGTCATCGAGGATGACAAGATCTCTCTTAGCGACCTCGAGGAGGAGATCCAGGAGTTTGAGGACTATGTCCAGTCTACTGATGTTGTTGCTATGCAGAAGCTATAAGTTACCATGAAGGGACGACGTGGATCTGCAGGTGGATCTGGGTTAATGACGGAATGATCTAGATATTCAAAGGTCGGCAGGGCTTGAATTGGCCAGGCTGGCTTTGGTTGGGGAATCGGTTGACTAGCATGGTATAGGTTGACCAAAGTCCCAGCATCACATCAATAGACAGGGCAAGATACAAAAAATCTTCTTGATCGTGTGAAACGGTTTCGAACTTGTGCAATGTGCCATCTTGATAACGGAGCTGCTGCCTTACAGAAGCCAAAATCTATTGATAAGTCAGTTCAACAGCATGATGTGTTTGCATTTTGCATTATTAGACTGGATTGGTACGGTTGTTGTAAACATATCACATTTGCAGTAGCGCGACAATCATGGAGGAGCAGAATATCGACAATATTTCTGGTTGAATGGATGACTCTGACCAACTTTTTGTGAACACGTCAAAGTGTTGAACTATCCCAACCGCAAGCGTCTCTAGTGTTGCGTCCAAAGTATTCACTTATAATACACTAGATACGTGATCACGCATGTCCAAACTCCATTCGGGTATCTATCTCTAATTCCTCCCAATCAAGGCCAACAAGGAGACGAGTCCTTGCTTAGTGGTGGAAGAGGCGGATGTTCTGCTCAACGAACGTGATACCCAGCTTCTCAGCGGTCTCAAAGACCGGCTGGTCGTTCTGGCTACCTCCTGGAGCCGCGATGTACTTGGCTCCGGACCGGCTGGCACGGAAGACATTATCAATGAAGGGGAACTGGCGGATTGTTAGCTAAGCTTTTCTTGACTGTATAGGGTGATAATGGTGTTCTTACGAAAGCGTCACTTGACACAGCGACGTCGGTCAGCTTGTTGAGCCACTCCTCACGCTCTTCAGGGGTGAATGCCGCGGGAACCTCCTCGAAAGTTGCCTCGAAAGCCTCTCTCTCTGCACCATCCTTGGGAAGCTGGCCGCTAACAAGCAGGTCGATGGCATTACTCTTGTCCGGGCGCTTGGTGCCCTTCTTCCACTTAATGCCCAGGACCCGGGGATGGAACCGAAGCCACCAGTTGTCGGCCTTGTCACCAGCCAGTCTCGTGCAGTGGATGCGGGACTGCTGGCCGGCACCGAGGCCGATGACCTGACCGTTTGCTGCGTAGCACACAGAGTTACTCTGGGTGTACTTCAGCGCGATTGTTGCGACTGTGAGATCTCTCAGAGCGGTCTCCGGCAGCGGGCCACCGTCCTTAGGGGTGATGACGGTGCTGAAAGACTTCGGTGAGATCTCGACATCGTTACGGCCTTGGCTGAGGTTGATTCCGTAGACTGTCCTGGACTCCTTCTTGCTAGGTTCGTACTCGGGGTCCATCTGGAGGACCAGGTATCTGCCGCCCTTCTTCTTTCTCAGAATCTCAAGCGCAGCATCCTCGTAGCCAGGGGCGATGACACCATCGGACACCTCCTTGGAGATGATGCTCGCTGTAGGAACATCAACGATATCGCTCAGAGCAATCATGTCGCCAAAGCTGCTCATGCGGTCGGCACCACGGGCACGGGCATAGGCCTGAGCAAGACCAGAAGTCTCGATGCCCTGGATGTCATCGACGAAGTAGACCTTTCGTTCCTCAGCACTAAGCGGGGTGCCAATGGCTGCTCCTGCGGGTGAGACGTGCTTGAAGCTTGCAGCGGCGGGCTTGCCGAGCGCGTTCTTCAGCTCCTTGACCAGCGGCCAGCTGTTCAGGGCGTCTAGAAGGTTGATATAGCCAGGGGAACCGCCAAGAACCTTGAAAGGCAGCTTGCCCTCCTTGACGAACGCTGCGGCGGGCTTCTGGTGTGGGTTGGCTCCGTATCTGAGGGGCAGATACTGTACACCATCGGTAGCATACTGCTTGCGGAAGAAGTCTGCGATGGCGGCATCGTAGTCGGCCGTGTGCTCGAAGGCCTTGAGCGCATACAGTTTACGGCTTGACTCCTTGACCTCGCCAGCCTCCAGCTCTTTCAGAAATTCGGCGTAGTCGTTGGGGTCGCTGAGGATGGTGACACGGGAGTGGTTCTTTGCAGCCGCTCGGATCAGAGTAACACCACCGATATCAATCTCCTCGACAGCCTCAGGAACAGTGACATTGATCTTGGCAACTGTGTCTTTGAAGGGGTACAGGTTGCAAATGACGTAGTCAACCTTGTCGATGTTTTGCTCGGCAAGATCCTTCTCATCGGAGGCGAGGTTACGGGCCAGGATACCCGCGTGCACGGCCGGGTGGAGGGTCTTGACCCTACCGGCGAGCATCTCCGGGGCTTTTGTGATGGCCGAGATATCCCTGAAAGCGATCAACAGTGAGCAGAATGTCACAAACACACGATCACTGGAGATTCTTAGTGAGCTTACTCGACTGGGAAGCCAGACTCCCGGATCATCTTGGCCGTGCCTCCTGAAGCCAGAATGCGCACATTGTTCTGCACCAGGCCCTTGGCGAGGTCCAACAAGCCAGTCTTGTCGTAAACAGAGACGATGGCAATTCGCTGACTGGCAGACATCTTGGGCGGTAGTTAGGAGGACCCAAAAACGAATATGTGTGCTGCAGATACTAGAATACTTGACGAGGTGTGAAACTCAGACGAAGAATAATTCAATCTGGGGTTCACTTCTGTCGCCCAATGTCAGTGGTGTTTGGCGGGGCAGTGGAAGCTAGAAAAATTATTTCCAGTGTCATTGAGGGGCGGAGGAGGGGCAAGTACTGTCTAGCCGGGGTGTTTCGTTGGCCGCCTTCAGCAATTGGCTGGCTTTCTACTGGGTCCTGCCGGCCGGGTGGCTTACGGAGCTGTTAAGAATGGAGGGAGGGCCAGGCGCGCAACGCCCAATTCGGCGCGTCGAATAGAATACCCAGTTGCCCAAACTTCGTTGACTTACTTCACCTGTTAAAACAGCAAAGCAATACTTTGAAGACGCCTGGAAGCGCGTCGTTTGCCCTCTTCAATTTTGGCACAGATGTATGGAGATTTGGGCAACAAATTGGTCCGTTACCATCCCTCGCCGTGCTGCTACCGCAAAGGTTTCTTGGTGGTCTAACATTACGCGCAGGTTCAACATGCCAAACGGACACAGAACCTGGCACACTTGCCGCCGTATCAAACAGAGATCGTGCGCGGCGTGACGAGAGAAGTCAGGGATCTCGATAAAGATGTCGCCAGCATGCTGGAGCCCTTTCAAGGATCGTTCGACCCCAATGCGGACCAAGCGACCGCGTGTACTTTGCTGGTCAACCACCTGTCCATGAGGCGCAATAAGCGGTGCCTGCTTGCGTACCACAGAACACGGACAGACAAACTCGAAGAGCTGGTTTGGAATGGAGCTGATGTCTTAGACCTCTCCGGGCAACAGCAAGGAGGCATGAATGGCGACGCTGGAACCAGCAGCCTCAGTCCTCAAGAGGAGGACTATGTGCGGCAGTATAGCGACTTGCTGGCGGCTTACAAGGGCCAGTGGACCGATATCGACCTGACTGGAAGCTTGGAACCGCCTCGTGATCTGTTCATCGACGTCCGGGTCTTGAAAGACGCGGGTGAGATCCAGACAGAATATGGGTAAGAGGATGTTCTACGGTATACTTAAAACAATGGACTAATGGACACGGCAGAGCTATTACTTTGAGCAAGAACAGCCAGTTCTACGTCCGCCAAGGCGATGTAGAACGCCTCATAGCACAGGGCTATTTACAGAAGCTTAGCTGAAAGGGGAATCATCGATGATCTAGAGACTGCAAAACGACCCTCGGGGAATCATGACCGGCAGCCGTTCGGTCCGCAATATTGCGAGTGCGCACGTTGATCCCATTTTGAGGAAGGACATGGGACGGAACGAGATGGTCATGATGATCATGTTTACGCGGAGAACTACATATCCAATAGAAGAGATGCAAGTCCGTGTCGAGGGGCGAGAACGGTCGTGGGCCGACACAGATGCTCTGTTCGGGTGGGCGGGGCTTGTCACGAGCTGGCACCAGAATGACGCCAGAAGACGTGTAAGATTGTGTCCAACGGCGCGGGGGAGAAGGATTGGGTGAGAGGCTCTGGTATTCCATTGAGGCCTCTCAACAACATGCCGGACAAAATACTCTCAATTTCGATACCGGAGGTAGGATCGAGGGTCTCGCATCGTGTTGGCATGTTTCCAATTGGAGCATTTGTCGGAGGCCATGCAGGTCACGAAAGTATGGGACCACGAGGGCTGAAAAGATGTGCTCGGCAACCGTCTGAAGAGGAGATATTTGGAGATGCTGCAAGTGCAGTCCACATGGCCAATAGAATTTTTCTGCAGTGGAGTAGCTGTACGCATCAAGACACCTTATATGCGCCCGTAGACACTGTGTTTCAAGGCTGACGGCAGAATATCTGATGAGGCTTACCCCAAACTAGTCTTCTTGTCTGAAAGCTCTTCAATCTTTTGAGAAGCTTAACTTTGCCCTTTGCTCATGACGAAGACGCTTATGTAGGTAGCTTGAGTGAGATTCAATGCGTTCAATCCTAGACTCGCAGAGAAGTGGGAGAAAATAATTTACAGGATCAGCAACGTGGCTTCCACCATTTCAGACCGTCTTGATCATATTGCCCATCATTGCCATCGTATCAGATAGCACAGGATCTTCAAAGTCAATTCGCACTGGCTGCTGGTCGTCCGGGCCATCCTGGCACTGTTTGCATTGCATCATGCATGTTGCAGTTCCGCCGCGCTCACAATGCCCCTCCATCAAAGCCGAAGTCGACTTACATGAATGGCTCTGCGTGCAATTTTTATACCACAAGCCGATCAAGGTAGACAGTCTAGACCGTACAACAATCTAGATGAGTAAAATACATTTTCAATATCCCCAGTGCTATCAAATAAGTGGTTAGATCGGAGCAAGCGAAGACGGGTCTTAGAAAAGGTATTAGTAGCTTTGATCCACAACACGCGGCACGCAGCTCTCACCCCTGCAACCTGCAAAAAGGCTTTCTCGATAGAACCTTGCTAGACAGCGGGGCCCGCCACATGATAGATGCTCGATAGAACGGCCATGCAAAATTTAGCTGACCTCATTGCGCCGAACAGCCTTGAATTCACGCTATTCGCAGTGTCTCCTATTCTCATATCATGAGGCCTAGCCTGCTTTTGCTATCATCTTTCTTTGGCCTTCCGTTTGTATAGTACCTACTGTATTGCATACTCAATTCGTAAGATCCATTATTGTTATCATCTGTCGTCATTTCTCCCGCAGCACCACCATTCCCAGCATCCAACACAAGCAGCTTGCGCCCATACTTTCTGTGGTGGATGGTACCCACAGCCTCTCGTCAAGGCGCCATGCGCATCTGATAAGACACCTTAGTGCCCATTGAGGTGCTCGGCAGCACAGATAGCACCATCCTGACACAATGGCATCACCCTTCTCTTCCTGGAGGAGAAGGGCTCCTTCTGTGAGCTCGCAGGATCACCAAGACGACGCTCTTACCCACATCTCGAGTCCTCCACGGACTGCCCCTCAGGGCATTGGCGATGCTAGATTGCTCTCCTCGTCTGTAAGCTCTGCGCCTCACCGGGAACCCATCAGGTCCTTCATTCACGGCAGTACACGCGATCATATAAGTAAGTCTTCTTCCTCGCCATCGCCTCTCCTGTGCCGTAGCTCATTGGCCTCCTAGCTCCTGTCGATGGTGCTCAATATGCCCGGAGTGTGCGTGAGGATACTGCAGAGCTCGCTTCCTATTTCCTTTCCGACAAGAGCAGTGTCTCGAGCCCCGGCTTCCTAGCCCGTCAACGATCCCAGTCCGCCAATACTGCCCGAGAGTACATCTCTACCTCCGAACTCGAGCTTGATGACACCGATGCCAGCAATGCCGGGAGATCGGAGACTATAATTGAGGTGCCCGAGCCCCCTTCGCCAGAAGAAGAGGAGTTTGACGAGGACCTAGAGGCTGGTCCCTCAATCATTGCCAACATCCTGAGAAGATCTCCGCCAGAGACCAGGCATCCGATTGAAGCAGACGAGGATCAGTCACCAGCAAGACCTATGATGTCACCCTTCCAGGAGCGCCCAAGAACGCTGTCTCGCTCCAGTCGACGCACAACTGGAGAGCCTGAACAGAGAGGCGAGACGGAAACCTCGCCGTTGTTGAGAGGAAGATCGCGTAGTTCTCGATTGAACGGCACAGGAGGAGCCACTGATCTCGAAAGCCAGAAATCACCTGCACCCAAGAGCTGGCTGGGTGGTATGGTCGATATTACTGGTCACATGAAATCTAAGATGCATTCTGCTGTTGGGGTAGTTCAAAACCGTAAGCGCTGGGATCGAAGATCATTGTTCAATAGCATTGTCAAGGCACCGGCACTGGCCTTGCCTGCTGTGATCGTGGGCCTCATCCTAAACATACTAGATGCGTTATCTTATGGTAAGAAAGAATTTACTTTCACCAGTAATTGTTGCTTACTCGATCTTTAGGCATGATCTTATTTCCTCTGGGCAATCCGATCTTTGCTGGTCTTGGACCTGCGGGCATATCCATCTTTTACGTTAGCACAATAATCTCCCAAGTAATATTTTCCACGGGAAGTATTTTCAAGGGAGGAATTGGCTCCGAATTAGTGAGTGTAGAGAGACTTACTGCAACCTGAATAGCCGGCTGACCATTTCAGATCGAAGTAGTACCATTCTTTCACAGCATGGCAGGTACTATACAAGGGATCTTGGGGGATGAAAATCCTGAGGCCATCATTGCTACCACTATTGTCTGCTATTGTATAAGTTCCATGATCACTGGAGCTGTCTTCTTCAGCATGGGAGCGCTAAAGTTCGGCTACTTGGTTGGATTCATTCCTCGCCACATACTCATTGGATGCATTGGGGGTGTTGGTTGGTTCTTGATCCAGACAGGTTTTGAAGTCTCCGCTCGTTTGGAAGGGAGCTTCAGCTACGATCTTGATACACTGAAGATCATGTTCCAACCCGAGAAGGTTCCTCTCTGGATAATACCCCTTGCTCTGGCTATTATCCTATTCAACCTTCAGAAGCGATTTTCGGACAACAACCTTGTCCTTCCGCTATTTATATGCGCTGAGCCTGCTATCTTTTGGTTCTTTGTCTTAGCCCTTGATACCCTTAATCCGGCGCCACTCCGTAGCAGTGGGTGGATATTCGAGGCGCCGCCTGCCGATGAGCCATGGTGGTTCTTCTATACGTTGTTTCGTAAGTGCCCTTGCTACATCCATCACTGCCTCATGGGATTAACAACTTGATAGGATTTGATCTTGTCCACTGGGGTGCTGTTGCTGAATGCATCCCTGCTATGCTAGCGTTGACGTTTTTCGGTATTTTGCATGTACCAATCAATGTGCCTGCTTTGGCTCTTCAGACTGGTGAGGACCATGCGAACTTGGATCATGAGCTCAAACTGCACGGGTACTCAAACTTCCTGTCCGGGTGTGCTGGGAGTATTCAAAATTACCTTGTCTATGCTAACAGCCAGTTCTTCATCAAATCGGGAGGTAACAGTCGGCTCGCTGGATTCATGCTCGCTGGGCTTACTGTTGTTGTTATGATCACCGGACCCATCATCATAGGCTTCATCCCCGTTATGATGGTCGGCACTCTCATCTTTGTGCTTGGCTTTGAGCTTTTCCTGGAAGCTGTCTGGCTGCCCCGGAAGAAGCTCAAGTTTCTTGAATATATTACGGTTCGTGGGCCTAGAACCATGACACTGTTACTCTGGCTGACTCGAAGCAGGTAGTTGTTATTGTGCTCGTCATGGGCATCTACGACTTTGTGATTGGCATCGGTATTGGTATCTTGCTAGCGTTTGTATCTTTGATTTTCCAAACATCGAGGGTATCGGCAGTCACTGCCACCTATGCTGGTGATATCGTTGGCTCGACCGTCAGAAGAAACCCAACACAACAGCATTATCTAAAGAAAGTCGGACGGCAGATCTACTTGATCAAGCTCGCCGGCTTTCTTTTCTTTGGCACCGTTGTCACCTTGGAGGAGAAGGTCAGAGAACTCATCGCGGACAATGAATTTAGTCAACGGCCGATCAAGTACCTGATTCTTGACTTGCGTCAAGTTACAGGCCTGGACTACTCCGCGGGAGAGGCCTTCAACACTATCAGCCGGTTGCTCAAAGCTAAGCAAGTTGTACTTGTTTTAAGTGGCGTGGGTGAGGAAGACCCTATAGGCCGTGAACTACTCGCGGTCGGACTTGGATCTTCTGACAAGGACACACGTCTGATGTTCTGTCCGACTCTCAACTCTGCCTTGGAGAGTTGTGAGAATGAGTTACTGAAGACATTCTATACGAGTCAAGATGCCGTTCAGACAGCTCATCCTAAGCCCACGGACAGTCTAGATGTTCCCGGGAAGAAGTCGCTCTCGCCGGCTTTGGACCTAATATCTAGTTCTCCGCGTCGCAGTCACCTTCACGCAGCCGCGAGAGAGTCTCTGACACCTAACGAAGTGACACGTTTATCTCGTTGGCAGAATTTCAAGGAACCCATCCGGCTGATGCTGCAAATTTTCCAGGACCTCAGCGACAAGAATGAGGACTTCTGGGTTCGAGCAAAGGATTATTTTGTGAGACGAGAGCTATCCGAAGGCGAGATCGTCTTCCGCACCGGGGAGGAACCCAATGGGTTCTTTCTCGTGGAACAGGGAATCCTGCGAGCCGAGTACAACCTGCCTCAGGGCTGGCTGTGCGAGAGCATCGTAGCAGGAACCACCTGCGGCGAGCTGCCATTCTTCTCGGAAACCAAACGCACGGCCACGGCTCTAGCAGAACGAGATACAGTTGTTTGGGAGATGGACAAGGAAAACTGGGACAAGATGCAGAAGGAGGAGCCGGATGTGGCTCAAGAATTGCTGCGAATCTCGCTGAAGCTCACGAGCGAACGGATGAGCAGCATCACCTCGTATGTGTTGACGATGGCAGGATGATCGACGCTCTGCAGTTGCAACAATGTTAAAAGTGCTTTCTGGCGTGGATGGGTATCTAAGACAGAACATGTCTAACAGGGACGACTTGGTTTGGCGTATTAGTCGAAGAGTGTTGACGGAGGGCAATTTGGAAAACCATAGCATGGCATACAGTCAGAGCGACGCACATTTGAACCGCGTTTGTATAGCATCTTGAAGAAGTTAAATAGACTAACGGCCATATCAAACTGGTACGTAACAAGAAACTTGCGGCTCGACCATGCCTTGACGATGAAAGCAAGCTGCCGTGATTTAGCTGCCCTTAGCCTGTATGGAGAGGGGCAACAGTGACAAGTTCCACTATTGCATTACAGTGGGGTTGGTCGCCACTACACGCCCTTTGCTTAGCCTGGTCAACTGAACCACATGCGAGTAAGTCCCGTCTCAGTGCAAGCTTGCAAGGCTGACTCTTCTCACTTACATCTTTGTCATGTTGCCGCAAACTGCTACACTGTTTTACAGGCCGTTATAACAGTGACAATGAGCTTACGGTCTATACTAGGAGGGTCGAGCCGGGTGAAGAAGCCTTCAAAACCGCGCAGCACAAGCAGGTCGCCGTCGTCGTCGTGGTCAGACTCTCTGCCGCGGACCAAGGCTGGAGGCGGGAGTAGTAACGGTGGCAAGAAGAAGAAAGCCGCCAACAGAGACAACGAAGACGAGGAGGACTTCTTCGGCGACAAGCTTGACGACTATGGTCTTGTCAAGATCCTGGCGACGGACCTGACGCTTCGCGACGTACCGCAGGCGATGCGCTACAGCCGCGAGCGCATGTTTACGCCCATGCCGGAGCAGGGCGCGGGCATGAGCTCGACGCGCATCACCGAGGTGCTCAACTTCCGGAGGCGCCTGCCGCCTGTCACCACGACGGCGCACTTACAGGCGCTGCTTCTATCGCCGACTGCGGTCGAGCGCGAGACAGCCGAGCTGATCCGCGCCGGCACCGTGCGGAAGATTGTTGTCCTGCGGCGTGGCGGGGTCGGCGAGTCTTTGGTGCAGTTTTCGGACCTGGAAAGGATGCTCAAGGACAGCAGCGGCGTTGATGAAGAGACCAAGGAGGCGTTTCTGATGTTTCTAAAGGAGAATCCCGCGGCGCAGAAGGTGCCGCGTGCGAGGCTTCCGCCACGCCAGGCAGACCAGCTGGTCAGGGCCGGTTTCCTCACGGCGCACTTGCACCATGATGTGGGCACCATTACGGGGACGTTCTCAAGAGCTGAGGACAGGGGCACGATGATCTCACTCGCGACAGTGTCCCGGGCCGCATCTGGCTCTCTTGAAGCCGTGGGCGGCCAGGGGGCTGTGCATGCCGCGGGCGGAACAGGCGGTGGTTCCGGCGGCGCGTCCGGAGGGGAAGTCGGAGACCTATCACTTGCGGTCCCCGGCAATGGTACATTTCTGAAGCTGGTCTCTGCGGCATTGGCTCACCTGACCTCCATACTTGCTAAGGCGCCGTACAAAGAATGCCCCGAGACCATGCTAAAGGAGAGATGGGATGGAGGTGTTGCCAAAGATGAGGCAAGATTTGCAGCCAAGAAGGAACGCCGGGAGTTTGTTGGAATTCTACCAGGACGGACCAGAAAGTGGAAGGAATTCTATGGTCTGTCTTTTGAATGGATTCTCCATGAGGCCGTAGGGGCTGGCTTGATTGAAGTCTTCGATACTAGGAGTGTCGGCCGAGGTGTGCGTCTGGTTTGACAGGGAGAAATGGAAAGTGAAGACAAGATACTTGGTTGAATCATATGCCATCTAGTAAGACGGGGCATAGTTCAACCTGCAAGGTGCACAGAGGCATGTTTAGACGACCGAGAATATTCCGTCGGATGGATGGTTGTCTTAGCTGCGAGTCGGGGAGGAGGAGCCTCGAGAGAGCAACTCCTCGCGTCGCCTGTGCATCTGTGGCGTCGCGATTGTTTGACTTTGGCCCCGGCCCAAGGCGAACGGTCGACGTCAATACTGGCGTGTTATTTGCGGGTGACAAGGACGCCCCCAGAAGGGCTTACTTGCACAGCATGTCCCGTACATGCTCCCTGCGTCCGTGGTTTGTTTCGAAGTCTTGGACATGGGTCAGGCCCCAGGCGCATCTCTAGGATCTAAACATTGACCACTATACTTACGTCTCTAGTACTAGTCTGGAGTAAAGAATGTACCTTGATTAGACTGATATACTGGCTGACTCGACTGATGTCTTACATGTGCTCCGTCTTTGTCCTCTGTGTCTTGTAGGATTCTATGAACTGTGACAGACTCATCGGAATTAGAACCTGCGACAATCCATTGGGATGTGGGGGGAATAGAGTGACGCAAGGAGACGGTGGAATTCCTGGAATCGAGATAACGAAGACGGGTTCTCGCGATACCGTCTGCAAGGCTCCAGGTTAGCCTTGCTAAAGCTCAGGTAGAGAGCGTTTGATCTCCGCACGTCAGTGCGCGGAACTGTTCTTCGCCCAGAGAAGGAGGCACAGGAGCCTGGAATACTGTCTTTCTGACATATGAAATCACGGAGCATCTTTCTCGAATGCGATCTCTTAGCGATGCATGGGAAGCACCAGTGCTCTGCTATTGCAGTAGTCTGATGTGGTGCGACTGCATTTGCATGCATGCACGTTCTTCACACGAATCGGGAGTTGTCCCCTCGATTAGTTGTAGACGAGCCGCCATAGCAAGTCAAGCCGGCGATCTCCTCCCCAGAAAGATCCAGCGTGAGTCGTTGCGGAGTTCTTTGCCATTGAACTCATAGAACAATCTAGTCGAGAAAGCCTTGCCGTAGTTAAAGTTGTTTGTAGTAGATGTTTCTTGAAACTCTCGTGTGCGCGGGTTGAAGATCACTCTAAATCTTGATGTAGAACCGCGTGCGAACGTTACCGTCCCAGGAGGATCAATCGGCACTCGGAATGGGTTGTTTCTCGAACAAACCCAAAGCTTAGCAAGCTCGGTAGCGACGTGCGGTGGCCAAAGGATACTTGCCGTTTGAGAAACGCATTGATCCCGCTTTCATATGCATATGGTCCATTCACTAATGTGGTAAATGGACCGCGATTAGGGGCGACATAGCCATTGCTGATTAGACGATTTACCCATATTCAGGGGATCATATATGTGCTTCGCAGGTCTGCAGGTTTCAACGACATATCTTATGAAGCATGAAGCTAGTCTTTTATCCCAGGCTCCGAATATGGGAAATTCAGACGCAGGGTCAAGCACACCGAGTGCTGAGCATTTAATATCATATATTTTGCGCGATTGCCAAGGTTATTTGGGCGTATGAGTTACTATGGAGTGTTCGCAGGTGTAATGGGTGTGTCTGGGCTTAGGCAGTGCCGGGTCTCATGTACATAATTTGCGACGTTGTATCAAGGCGATCTTGGAATCCAAGTTCGAGAATGAAGACGGCTGTGGATTAGAAGCGGCGCAGAAGTCGATTTCGTGCAGCATGGCGAGACACGGTCCCGATGTCTCTCTACTGTGGTTCATCGTGATTCACCTGGCTCTCTCCTCCCTAGGGTTGCACTTCGGGGCCCACCTGGTAAAAAAACCCCAGTACACTCTATCTACTCTACTGTAGTAGCGGACGTCAAGGTTTGGTCCGGCCAAATGTTTTGGCAGTAGTGATTGCCTCCGTCAAACATTTCGACTCTAAAATTGTTCCAGTCTACAGAATAGTGATAGCTCTGGCGTTGAAGGCATCGACAGTCGCCATGAGAACACTGCCTGCCATTGGCAACTTCCGACAGCTAGCGGGCTGCCAGAAGCCGAACATCCAGGGACCGAACTATCATGGAGGCTGGTGTGTAATAATCCTTGTACATATGTGCACGGACACCCGCCGTCTGCACTGTTGCTTTTTGTACGGTCTGGTGGTGTGGTGTGGCAGTCTTGGAGCGAGGGAGACCTGGGGGGAAGAGTAGTGCCGGCCGAAATTACAATGTGCCTCTCGACTTCAGGGCTGACGCCGTTTATTCGAAGGGGCGAGAGATTGCTCGGTGTATTGTGGCTTCGACGTCTCGTCTCAGCTATCTGTTACGTGACGCCTCACCCAATTAACAGACAGAGTGGCGGCCACATGATGTCTCACTCATCGGTTTTAGAGTCCTTGAATCCTGGGGGAATACTAGAGCGGGTTGTGAAATGTGAGATCAGCGGGATGAGGAGATGACAGTCGTCGAGAGTGGCACGCGGCGCGCCGACTGTTTACCACAATCATCATGGCCGTGACGATTCTGCTCAAGCTGTCGACGACGCTACTGTAGGTTGGCACCATTGGACCTGCATGCTGCAGTCTAAATGCTCAATGGTGGTGTATGCGACCCTCTGATTTTCCTCAGTCCCCACGGTTTGTGACGGAGAAGAAAGGGGTTACGATAGACTAAGCCACGGTTGATAAATAGGAGCATAGACCAGAACTCCAGCGGGCGCGATAGAGGTTTTCGAAAGAGGGGCACTTTGATACTTCCGAGTCAAGTCGCCCTCGCCATGCTGAAGGCGTGCTAGGAACAAGCCGTGAAGAAAGACAAGACGCCCCGCGGGGCCGGGACGCATCCGTAGAGAGGTTCCTGAGCGTTCAGCACGTCGTTGGTTGTGTAGCGGGAGCCACATGAGCAGCCATGCAAGCTCTCTGGATGCTCATTTGTTCCTTGCAGGAGCCCGGCCGGAAGAAGGCTACGGCAGTACCTCGTGGTGGAGTACCTAGGCGAGGAGGGACGAGTATCTTGCTATTGCCCCCTTCTCGAACCCTGGACGGCCCCTACATCCCCTGCTCACTTAATCAGGTCTAAGGTGACGTTGCAGGGATTCTGCAGGGGCCGACAGACGGTCCCCCAAATTGCTGCTCGCAGAAAAGGGAAAGAGTTGGACATCTCGAGTCCAGGAGAGGTCAAGGCTCGCTGTGCCCAAGCAATGGATGGCAGGCTTCGGTCGATGGTGGATACACTCCAGTCTTGACTCGCGGATGAGGCATGGTACGGGTGCGACTCGTCAACTGAACCTGGGCTGGGCTGGCCTGGTGGTGAGTAGAGTTTGGTTCGGTCTACACTACGAAGATAGGAGGAGTCAATCACTCAGTCTAATCAGTCAGGCCAGGACCGTAGAAGGGGGACCGGGGAACGGAGGAAAAACAGGCACATGAATGAGGGAAGATAATGTAGATTGAGGAAAAATTCCCAGACCATCCCCTTCCTCCTCCTTCACACCCGGAATTGTGAATAGAGGCAGGTTTCGTCCTATTCAAGAACAGTTCACCTTCTGCGCGGGGCCATCCGCAGCTGCCGTTCTTGACTTTTTACCTTAATCTTTGTTCATTTGTGCTGTAGCATTCCTTCCTTCCTTCCCTTACCTCTTACCTTGCTTTACCGTACCTTCCTTGCCTCGAGAGCTCCCGGGGGTACCTAACTTACCTACCTGCTACTTGATTTGACTTCCCGTGTTGCAGCTTCCTCCAGCGTCTGTGCTACCATTGGTTCAGGCAGGTTCAACGGCCAGCAAGCTACAACCGGGACGCTTGTCTCGCCCGCCCACAGTCCCTCGCATCCACCTCGTCATCCCTTTCCCACTGTCTCTCTATCGATTCAACACACCAACGACCGTTGCCGCTACAAGATCTTGGAGCTTCGCGTCGCGGGCTGATCTTTGTTCGACTCGTGCACCCGTCCTTCAAGCTGGTTGTGCGCGCGATCGCCTCTAGTTACACTCATTGAATCAACCCTCGATACATACGATACTAAATTGGAACCGAGCCGGCACGCCGCGCGTTTTTCTCTTTGTTCTATTCGTATCCGTCGCCCACGGTCGATCTACCCACGAGCCGTTTGACACCACTGCTTCAGGTTACGGGGGAGGAAGAAGCAACGTCTTCCTACAGCTGCAAATTACCCACGCGCAACTAGCTGCCCTTGTGTTCTCACAGTTTGCTTTTTGCGGTTCCAAAAGCAATTCTACGAGCGCTTGGAAGGGTCCCTGCGTCAGAAACAAGCATAGGTGCGAGCTTGCCGACCTGAAGTCAACAGCGCAGATCAGCCACTGTTCCTTCAAATCACTCCTTGACGGCGGCGCTTCCACGAGTTTGTCCGCTTCGTGATTTGAGGAACAGGAGCATCCCTTTACTGTCTAGAACAACTCCAAACAGTCTAGGAACCACTGTATGTACTAATACCATGTTCGTCTCCAGTTTGTGTGGTTTTGTTTCCTGGCGCATTTGGAACCCTGGTTGGGCTCTAATTTGTTATCATGCTGTTTCCCAGCTACTTTTCCTGTAATTCACTTCTAATACTCAGCACTGACAGGTTTTGCACAGTTGTCGACTTCTGCTGGGCAACGTCCGGGCGCTGTGTCGCATAACAACGTTTCACCACCCTGGTACAACAAATTCTGGTTCTAAGCCCCAATTCTATTCCCGGTGACTCTCTGCGGGGGTTCTTGGGACGAAATACAACCCTCCCCAGATAAGGCATTGAACAACACCGTTGATCGACCCCTTCTCCCGGTAACCCCTTATGAGTTGATGGACCAGGCCGGCACTACCCTCGATAACTGAGCTTCGCGGGAGCGGTTTAAGTTTGCTGGTTTCCGGCTACCACTACCTAGGTAGGGCTGCATTCTGGACAACTTTGCATCAGACTCAAAAATGTCGACTGCGTTGCCCAGACCGGCCCGTCCGTCCAACGGACCGCCCACGGTGGCGCTTCCCGCATTACCTGTCGGGAAGACAAGAAAAAGCACTGGAGGGCTCGCGATACCCGCCTCTAAATCGACACCGAGTACTCCAAAGAGTGGGCTACGGGCCCCCTCTACTACATTTTTACCTCCTGCAACTCCTGCGCCCACTACGGCCCTCCCTCAGCCACGGTCCGTCTCCAGTGTCGGTGGTCCTACCGGAGGCAAGACGATACGAAAAGTAGTGAGCATCAACTCCTTTCCGCAACCGCCCAGAGGAGATACGAGGATCACGAGCCTCCCGCCGAGCCCGCTATCAAATGGCGCTTCAAATCGCAAATCTAAGACTCCTACCACCCCGAACTACCATTTGAGTGGAACACCGAGTTTGCTAAATGGAACTGGAGAGGGCAAGTCCGTCGCAAGAATGTCTGACGGTCTAATTAGTGTGTCATCTCCACCACAAAGTCGGAGTTCGTCAGCACAAGACTCGTACTCGACATCGGCAACTCAGTATGATGATCCCGTTGATGGCATAAACCCGAAGGCGGCAGCAGACTCGTCCAAGCGGCTCTCCAAGCCTGACGGTAAAGGTAACGTCCTTGTCAGTGTAAGAGTTCGACCGGACGCTGGCAGCCAGGACCGCAAGACTGAAGGCGAATGGATGGTCGATGGACGCAAATCTCTCATTGCATATGGCGGCAAGGAAGGAGGCGACTACTATTATGGTAAGCGACATACTTTCGGTGTCTTTGACAAATTTGGCTAATGAATTATTACAGATAATGTTTTCTCGACTCACGATGATAATTCAAGAGTATATGACCACATCGCAAAGCGGCTAGTCCGCCGAGTCATGGAAGGCTACCATGGAACTGTGTTTGCATACGGTATGACCGGCACAGGCAAAACATTCTCCATGCAAGGCACAGCCTCGTCTCCTGGTGTGATCCCTCTCGCAATCACCGATATCTTTTCGTACATTCGAGAGACGCCATCACGCGAGTTTCTTTTAAGAGTCAGCTATCTTGAAATTTACAATGAGAAGATCCACGATCTCCTCAGTATGCCAACAACAACCGGGCTTCCCGGGGGAGCAGCTCAGGAAGAAATCAAACTTCGTGAAGATAGCAAGCGAGGAGTTTACGCCAGTCCACTGAAGGAAGAGATTGTCCAGAGCCCTACCCAACTGCTACGAGTTATCGCTCGTGGCGACCAGGCTCGCAGAACAGCGAGCACACAATTCAACGCCAGGAGTTCTCGAAGTCACGCAGTGGTCCAAATTGTTGTAGAGAGCCGAGAACGCATTCCAGGCAATGCACCGGGCGAGAACAAACGCCAAGGCTTGCTGCCAGGCGGTGTCCGTGTCTCAACGCTGAGCTTGATTGATCTTGCTGGGTCAGAAAAAGCCGCTGAGACGAAAGAACGACGGACGGAAGGCTCTCACATCAACAAGAGCTTGCTTACCCTCGGAACGGTCATCGCTAAGCTATCAGACTCGAAGGACAAGGATGGCAAGCCTGCTGATAAGGATGGCAAGCATCTTCCTTACAGAGACAGCAAATTAACTCGACTGCTCCAAGGAGCATTGTCCGGCAACTCTCTTGTTAGCATTCTTTGCACAATACAGATTGGATCCGCCGGTAGTGCTGCCACTGCCAACAGTCATACCACTGAGACCATTAACACACTGAAATTCGCATCACGAGCGAAAAACAACATTGTGAGCCATGCTAAGCGTGCAGAGGAGGCTCTCGGTGCCGGTGGTGATGGTGGAGCAAGAGTACTACTCGAGCGATATCGCATGGAGATTGTCGAGCTGAGACAGCAGCTTGATACTCAAGCCAAAGACAAATCCAAGAAGGAAGATGAAGAGGAGAAAGTTCGTGATGTTGAGGAAGAGAAGGCCCGCGAGAAGGAGGCCGAGCACCGGCACGAGGAGCAAATGCTTGAGATGCAGCTCGCACGGACGGCATTGAAGGAGCGTATCGACCACCTCAACAGGCTGATCCTCAGCTCTAAATCTATCGGTGTCAACGCTAGTGGGACTTACAGTTCGCTAGGGATGCATCCACGATTTTCTCAGGCATCAGCCCGGTCGTCGATGGCCACCTCGACTAGCGGCAGGCCGTTGCTGGAAAGATCAGCATCAATGACCTCGTCCTCGTCTACTGTGGGTCGACGATCGAGTGGTCAAAGAATGTCGAGCAGCGGCGAAGCCACAATGGCGGATGATGAGGACAGTCTGGGCGAGTTTGGTGACGGCACAGCATCGCTTACTGCGCAAAATCGGGCTCTGCAGGCTGATCTTGTGGATAAAAATCGATACATCGCGACCCTCGAGAAGCGTCTTTTGCAGGCGCGTCGTGCCAGTTCATCTCGCACGTCAGTCGGTCTGTCAGAACGGAACAAGGGTATCATGGTGGGCGAGGATCACAGCGTAGCAACCGTTCTTAAGGAGAAGGATGCTGAGATTGCCGAACTGCGAGCCCGGCTGGACGATAAGGATCGTATGCTCGCAGCACTACGAAGCGCTGCGAGATCGAGAGATAATGCTGACCGAAACATCGAGTCGAGATCTGAGGTGCGTGCATCTCAGGTCATCGAAAGCAATCCGCCTCAGCCCCAGGCTAGCAGCCCTCCGTCAAGCTCTCTTACCGGGCAATTCTCTGAGTTACGCAAGAGAACAAAGAGCGTGGACGAGATGAGCCGCATACTCGACGAGATGATCCAGGATCGGGTTGAGACTGGCCAGATTGTTCGAGGAAACAGGGGCAGCGTGAGAGTGGCCAGTGATCGAAAACACGACACTCTGACAGAGCCCAAGCGACTAGAGCCACTGAGGCAGAGTCCAATCGACCCTCAAATGATGGCTGTCGAAGTGTAAACCTATTTTTTCTTTTGATATCGGGGTTCGGCGTGTGTATTGGCAAAGCGGTCATTGTAATGACGTGTTATGGGTTCGAACTTGCTTCCAGGTGGTCAAACGGAGTTTGGTGGATATGTTCTGTTTCTGGCCGCCTGTCTTATACCCGACATATTTGTGTTTGTTTGATACAATCAAGACTGCAGAGAGCCGTGGTCTCAGTTGCAGCACGGGAAAGGGGGGTTTGTATGATAATGTAGTTGAGACAGGAGGCGGGAGACGGCCACTTCACAGATCAGGTTCTTCAAAGAGCTACGATGAGATGGCGATTAAAAGTAGCAGATATTATTCTCTAATAGCACGCCGCATGGCATTGAACTCCAAGCAAGTAATCCATTATTGGTGATCAGGAGCGGACACCTGTGCGGGACCATGCTCGTTTCCTCCATGGTGTTTGTTCACATGCCAGTGTACCTAGGTAGTCCAAAGATATCAAATTAGACAACATGGACGGCCAAGTGCACCGAGTCTATTTACCGAAGGCCGGGCAGCTACATGTACTCTAGAAGGCGTATGGGGTGTAAAGAATCCGAGATGTTCAGCCCAAAGACGAGTCGTCTATTCTTGGATGATATACGGGACAGTTTGTGCCCGGCGGACGAGTGGCATGCCACCTATTTTGCCATATTGCCCGTCTTACCCTCGACCAGGTCAGAAGTCAGCCACATAGCGACTGTGGGCAAACTTTACCGGGTGCTACCGCGGACGGTCGTGGCCGTCGTCGAATCGGCCGTTTGCCACTCGACCCACGTACTATATACGTAGCTCTGCTGACAACGGCTTGAAGGCTTGATGTCGGTGGCTCTTTGCTGCGTACCTGGGCGGGTTGGTGGAGGTCTTGTCTCACAGAACAGCCTTAGCTTCGGTGCTCTCCTGCACCATTAGTAGGCTTCATAGAATTCAGCAAGTCGTCGTAGAGCGTGGCTAGAGAAGTATGTACTCCAGTACTATGATGGAGCACTGCGTATGTGAGCGCGTGAGGCGAAGCCAACGACGGGCCCAGGGACCAATTCAAGCGGGCAGCGGCTTGATCCTCCCCTCGGGTCGGTCTAAGGTTGGTGCCAGCGGAACCCAGGACCCCGGGCCTTGCCTGCCTGGCTGCTGCTGCTGCTGCTATACGGTGGAGTAGACGGGGCGTCCCTTGTCTGTTTGGCGTGGTGATGGGCACTTTAGGTCGTTTCAGAAGCGACAGGGGTCAAATAGGGATTTCCCTCTTCCAACCACCACCAGCGAACGCCAATTCTGTTGGTCGTCGTCCTGCAGAGATGTGACCGCTACTGTAGCTTGTAGCTATTTACTCCCTCCCGCTCCAACACAGTTCACGGCGTGCTCAGCATTCCGTCCACTCGCTGATCCGTTTTCCCTCCCGTGCGAGTGCTTGCTGCTACCTACACACGCTACAGTACCTATAGGTATTCTGAAGAGATCCATTCCTGTGCCTGCTGCCGCCTCTACATTCTGCAGGCCTGACGCCCTGCAGGAAAGCATGCGCTTTTCGGGCCTTCGAGAACTTGCGAGCCAGTCACGGCGTCAGATGAGGCGTGCGAGATCCTTGGGCCGGGCAAGCCAAAGGCGCCGCCTTCTGTGTTGGGTTGGTTGGTCCCAACTCGCGTCGTCCGTCACGGGCCGTTAAGGTCGAGGTAGAAAGACGCCCACTTTACAATGGTACCACCACCATCGTACGCTCCGCAGGATACTTGCCACTACCTTCCTACCTTCTCATCAGGGACAGATATTCCAACAGGAAAAGGGGCGGCTTTGCGGGGACCGCGGGGACTGGAATTAGCTCTGCGACCCTGCGACCCTGCGATGTGATGCGATGCGATCCCGCGTTGTCTCTCGTCTCTTCTCTTGCCCCTCGTTCCCCTCTATCATCATCGTCATTGCTCGTAGTCATCATGATGTGCGTTTGTGGAACAGAATGGCCCAGGTGCTGCTGATGCTCTGTCTCGTTCATGCGTGTGCCATCTGACCGCCCTCCGGCCTCCCACTGACAAACCCAATGGCATTTGCAGAGCGCCTGTGCGTGTACAAGACTGACACAGCTGCTCCCGTTTTCCTGTATCTCTTATTCTGTGACCCCCGGCATATATGATCGCCGCCCAACGACCAGTCAGTTCCCGTTGTGCCATGCTGCTTGAGTTTCCTTGAAGCTCGTCTCCCTCTCATTTTGCCTCTGTTTGCGTTCCTCAACTGAACAGACGGGTCCTTGCTCTTGAGCACAGCATCTCTTTCAAACTACTGACGATTGCCTCTTACGACTCATACTCGACCAGGAGGGCGAGTCGTCACTGTGTCACCGTTGAGCGAGCCGGTGGTTGAGCAGAAGTGCCCTCAGACTCCGCGAGCCAGTGCCAGCCTGCCCATGCTCAAGTCAGCGATGGTGGAGAGACGGCCTGTTGCAAATTGAAAGCTCATCTTGCTCGAGTCCACGAGACCCCGAAAAACCCCTTGATTCTCACCCTGGTCGGGGCCCTTGCAGGTATCCTGGTGGATCGTCGCTAACACGCTGCCATGCGACAGCCCATTTGAATAACTTTGGCCGTTATCCCCCGCGTTTCCCTTGGGTGCTCTATCGCCGGGTTTTTTTCCCTTCCCTTCCACCTTGCACGACGCTGCGCTGTGATGTGCTGAGCTGTGCTGTGCTGAGCTGTGCTGTGCCTGCCACTCGGTGCTCACTCATACGGCCGGCCGGCCCACCTGGGGATTGGGGATCGTCGACCATCCCAAGCGAGAAAATAGGGGACGCCGCACCTTCTTTTGCCGTTCCTGGATCTTGTCAGGATCTGACCAGTGGACCGGGCCCGTTGACAGGACGGACTGGGCGGAAGAGGGGCACTGAAAGTGGGCGAATGACGTCCTGTACAGCTCCTTTGGGAAGCGATCAGAGAGACAGACCCTCTTAAGTGCTCCTAACCTCAGCGGCGGTCAGGCCCCAAAAGGGCCCTTCTCACCCTTCTTACCCTTTGCATAGCGGATTATCGATTGCGATGCGCACAACCGCCTGCCTCTGACAGGCTCCGGCTGTGAGATTCGCATCGTTAATCACACCTTAGCGGCTTGCCTCTCCTTCCCTTCCTCGGCTGGTCCAGCTTCTCAGACTCTTATTACGTGACAGTAGAGCCTTTTCTACTTAGTTTTAAGCATATGACTGACTTCGGTCCCCAACGGCGCGGGCTGTCTTGACTTGACTGGACTGGACTGGACCGGACTTCACCTGTCTTGCCTCGTCAGGACTCAGGGCGACTGTGTGGAAAACTCTACACAACCTCGTTTTTTCGAGGAAGAAATCTCTATTTCTCGAGATCTTCTCTTCGGGATTAGAAACAACTTCAGTCGTCCCATTGACTTGGGATGTGACACTGTCACCAAAGTGTCCTTGGCCTTGGCTGGCGCCCACCACCATCACTCCTTTCAATATACACACACAATACACATACACACTCCTTTAGTACATACATACCTGCATTTTCACTTTCCCACACAACGAGAAACAGGTCAAGATGCCGCCCACTCTTGACCTCAGTCGCACTTCGCACTCCAAGATGATTGTCTCGCCGCCGCGGATCAACCTGAGGAGGGCAGCATCATACACTAAGGACGGTGGTCCTCTCTCCTCAACCTCGTCACGCTTCGGCTTTAACCATCTCATCTTCGCCTCACCACCGCCTTCTCCCGGCCTGCCCCAGCTCGTGCCAAGGCCCAGGAAACCTTCCAACACTCCGCGCCCCAGTCGCGTGTTCCGCTTCGTCTTCTGGCTATGTGGGGTTCTTCTACTATTCTATCTCGCCGTGTCCTTCGTCCGGCAGGGTCATGTTGTCCCTATCATGGGCTGGGCCAGCCATCCTCACGATGAGTATGAGATGGTGGCGCAAGATGACCTGCCGGACTTTCCTACCCCGATTGTCATCACTGACAAGCGAGGGAGGGCCAAATGGACCGTGTCTATCCCGCCCACTTACGGCTTCCCGCTGAGCCTGGAGGAGTCAGCCGACGTTGTGGCAAAATGCGGAGAGGTCTCTCAGAGAGTAGACGCTCTGCATCACAACGGCCACAGCATATCCGACATCAGCCTTGTTGGCAGCGAGCACAAGGATCGCTACTTTTTGGACGTCCAGGAGGCGGAGGAGAAGGGGTTCCTGTCTGGCAAGCCAGAAAAAGCTCAAGCTGCTATGGGCGAGAAGCCTGTTTGCCAGAAGAGTCTCACGTACGTGTTGGAGTCGGCAGATGCCGGCTTCGGGAGGACGTTGATGACCTTGTGGATGGCGTACGGCCTAGCCCAAAAGGAGGGCCGCGCATTCTTCGTGGACGACACCCGGTGGGCCTACGGAGAGTACAGCGCGATATTCGACCCGCCTCCCGTCCCAGCGTGCCGGCCGCCGCCTCATCATGAGATGCTGTTGTGTCCCCGGCAGGCCCGCCATCTGGTGGTCTCATCGGCAAACACTAAAACTGTCTTCGGCGATATGTTTGGCGAGTCGGATGATGATATCCACTCAAACCAGAAGGCCATGTTCGAGCTCGCTCATCAAGGCTACAAAGCCTTGTTTCATCTCAACCAGATGGATCGTGAATACGTTGTCAATCGTGTCCAAGAACACAAGGCGAAAACCCAGGCCGCCGAGGGGCATGCTCACAATGGAGTAATCGTCGGCGTACATGTCCGTCATGGAGATCTCCACCCGTCGGAATACCAGTACCACGGGTCATACATTCCCACAAACATTTATACTGAGCGAGCGCGCGAGATTCTGAACACCACCTTTGAGCTGCGCGGCGCCCATAGAGGCGAAGACAAGGTGGCAAAGGACCACTCTCTCCTCGTCCTCGCATCTGACGACCCCATGGTCTTCGATTCTGAGGAGTTCCGCGGCGCGACGCCAGCACAGGAGCTCATAAGGCTTGCTAGCAAGACCACCATTCAGCAGGTCAACCCCGACAGATCTGTTATGCACAAATATGTCGACGAGACCTTTGGTTGGGAAGGTGGCTTCTTCGCTGCCATGTTTTGGAACCTGGGCTTGTCCAGCGAGAGCGCAGTCAGCGCTAACAAATCTCCCGAGGCGAAGAATGTTCCTTCGTCTGAGACCGTGCGGCTGCGGAGCTTGGTCGGGCGAGCCTACATGATGGACCTCGCGGTCCTGGCTGATCTGAGCGACGTGGTGATATGTACAGTAAGCGCCATGGGCTGCCGGCTGCTCGGCGTCATGATGGGCTGGGAGCGCGCCATCCACCATGGCAATTGGGTCAATGTTGACGGACATTTGGAGTGGTCCGGCGTTGCCTGGTGATCGGATCACCAGGTTGGCTAGGCCACGCTTGGCATCGTACAGGACAGGATAGAAATAATACTGGATTACCATTCACATATTTGCATCGAAAACGGCGTTGAGGGTTTGTGTGAACAGCATTTGAACAGGGGAAGGGGCGAAACCATGATACCAAGACGCAGAAAAAGTTTCACTATGTACAGAAAGATCATTCGCATGCATGCATGTATATGCCAGAGATATACTGGCTCACATTACGTTCGCTCAATGGGCGGTCGAGAGATAATACCACAATCGTTGCTGATCACAACATGAATGAGCTCTTTACAAGTGCTAATAACTGGGTCTGTTCTCGTGAATATTGTCTATGCCGAGGAATGGCTTGCATATGATGTCAACCTACCCCGCTGCTGAGTCTTCGCCTTAATATTAAAATGATAAGAACGATTCATTAGGCCTGGAGGCCATCGTTGTTCTACGTGAGTGAGGTCTTCCCAGGCAATTCTGGGGGAGGTGCGCCGCCTTGCCTAAACGGGACGACTGGGATGCTGTGATTGGATGTTCTATAGTGCGCCGTCTGCATTGGGTATAGATTACGAGCCCTTTCCCACCACCCGCACTGGATGCAAGCCAGGCCTTCACAGATCTGGAAAAGGGGATGGCATTTCTTGAGATCTCGGCTACCATTCCCCAGGTTCGTTAATTTCTGAGGAAACGGTAGACACGCTATGAGACGGAAAACCCGGGGTCGACCCGCGCCGGAGCTCTTGTGAGTATGTCATAAAGGGGCCAAGACCTCGAAGGGAATCTGGGAAGCACTCTTCTATTTCTCGTCTGTCTGATTTTTCCCGGTGTAGTTCGTAAAATCATTGTCATGGGCATCTCGTTGTTCTCTCTGGCACATCTGGCACAGCTGCCCTTGGCCTTGGCTGCTAAGACCTGGACAGTTGGGCAGACCGTAAATACCACAAGTGGTCTGCTGCTTGGCCATCCATCAGAGTGGGCGCCGGACGTCTCTGAGTATCTCGGAATCCCCTTTGCGCAAGCACCGGTGGATAGCCTCCGCTGGGCAGCCCCCGTACGGTACTCCAGCACGGCTTCCTTCAATGCGTCAGACTTCGTAAGTGGCGACTCGTCTCCCCTGAAACATTCGGGCAGTCGCCTCTTTCCATACTGACCATCAATGTGACCACAGGGCAACACGTGCCCACGGCTAGGCGGAAACGTCCTCAATGCTACGAACAAGGCCTTTGCGAATGTGACGAACGTGGGCGCCGCGATTCTCGGCCTCCAAGGCGCGCCGAACGACACTTTCTCTGAGGACTGCCTGACGGCGAACGTCTGGACGAAGCCGCAGACAGGCGATGCCTCGAAGCCGGTGATTGTCTTCATACATGGTGGCGGGTTTAGCTCAGGAGCCTGCACGAACCCCTTCGAGTCGGGAGCAGTCTTTGCGGATGAGCAGGATGTTGTGTTTGTGACTTTCAAGTAGGCACCTTCAGACAATGGAGTTCAATACTAAGGCCAACACTTGATACATATGGCTTGGATGTACTGACACATCACAGCTACCGTCTCAGCATTTTCGGCTTTCCGGGCCATACCAACACGGACAAGGTGCCATATAATCTGGGCCTCCTCGACCAGCGCCTGGCGGTCGAATGGGTCCGCGACAATGTCAAGGCCTTCGGCGGCGACCCTTCCCGCATCACACTGTTTGGCTCGTCGGCCGGAGCCGCGAGTGCCGACTATCACTCATATGCCCACGTCGACGAGCCCATCGCCTCCTCGTTCATCCCGGCCTCGGGCACAGTCACAGCCTTCGGCGCCATAACATCTCAGGCCGCGGCAGAGAAGTGGTTCGAGGTGAGCAAGACGCTCGGTTGCGGGGGCAGCTCGGCGGGCGTGGACGACGTGCTGGCGTGCATGCGCGGGAAGTCGACGGGCGAGGTGATGGCGGCGATCCCGCCCGTGACGGGCTTCTCGGCGGTGCAGTCCTCGTTCACCGCCACGGTCGACGACACGCTCGTCTTTGCGGACTACTCGGACCGGACGCCGGCCAAGCTGCCTCTGCTCATTGGGAGCAATGACGCCGAGGCGGAGCTGTTCGAGGTCACGTCTGCGCTGAAGGGCAAGACGTTTGGCGGCTCATTCTGGGCGGGCGTCACCAACGCCATATTTACGTAGGTTACGGCGTGAGACAGAGCTGTGCAATAGGCTGACTATAAGTCCAAGGTGTCCCGTCGCATTACGTGCCAATTGGAGTCTCAACGCGGACCAGCCGACATGGCGATATCGTTTCTCGGCTGCGTTCCCCAACACGCATCTCAGCACGAACGGATACAGCGGTGCGTGGCACGGCAGCCAGAACGTGATCCTCTTTGGCAACTCGAGACTGTCCGGCGATGCAGACACGACAGAAGAGAAAGACTTTGCAGCGTATCTCAGGGGTGCGTGGGCAGCGTTCGCACGGGATCCCCAGAGCGGACTTGTTGACTATGGCTGGCCTATATATAGCCCGGGCAAGGATACGCTCGTGGAGCTGAGCGGTCAGGACGGGAGGAAGGCGAGCTTTGTCAATGGGGACGAGTATGATTTGAACTGCACGCCCATCGCGGTGGTGACGGGGACGCCGACTGTGAAGGCGACGCCGTCCGCCATGGGGAGCGGTAGCGACTCATCGACGTCGGCTTCAGGTGTAAGTGATTGAAAAGGTTTCTATTCTCGAAATTGAAAGCTTGGCTAATAAATCTTTAACTAGAACGACAGCGGGAACTTGTTACCACCGTCACTTGGCGTCATCTCTGTCTTGATTACCAGTCTTTTTATCAGGTAGACGGGGATATACCAAATTTTTCAAAGTTGTAATTATTTCACTGCTTCGATCATGATCTTGGTGTTGTTGCTGACCAACTTGAGAAACAAGATGTCAAGTCCATCTTGACACTGAGATTCCTCGCATCTCAATATGAAGATAATTACACAAGGATCGCGGAACACAAAACACTCGCTATAGCCGTCTATTTACTGAAGTAATTGATCAAAAATGAGGAACAGCCTTAAAAGCCAGGATTGAATATGAAGGGACACTAGAACCAGTAAATGTAGTGGACGAGCAGTTGCAAATACTAAGCATCTAAGAGGTGGAAAGGGATAATGCTGATGCTGGCTTTCACATGCGGCGGCTCGTATTCGTGTTACATATCCCGGGAGGCGATAAAGACTGATACCGGAGACATACTCCAGAAAAATCGACGGGAGGTCTCCCAAGTAATATTTTCAAGTCATCACCTTGGAGGAAAACATGTGCAATTGACAAATACCGACTGGATGGGACCGGATTGGGCAGTTCATGGTGCCAGGCACAGCAGCAAAGCCGCGACGAATCGCATGAGAGATGATGATGTATGTTGTGTTGAATGCCAAGTCTGAGCGAGATGCGCAAGACTACCTCGTACTCTTATCCGTTGAAAGTACTGAAGTACCCCCTACCTCTCGGCAGGCGGGTTGTCAGTCAATTGCACCGCCGTTTGCACCCGGCGAATCTCAGCGGAGGGATGACAATTCGGCGGGCTCGAATGTGCTCTGAACCGGCTGCCGCCGCGGAGGAAAAAGCGCATGTATGGTTCCATAGAGGAGTCGTTGTCGTGGGCAAGAGCAGTCTCATTTACCAAATGGCGCTGAAATCGGCGGCGGATGGCATGATTGTTAGGCGTGTCAACGGGCGGGCCAGGTACCATCTCCAACCCGAATACGAAGCGCCGCGCTGATTGGGCCCAGGCGCCTTCTTCGTGGGGTTCGACTTCGAAATTCAACAGGAAAAATGGGCCGCCCGACCAGGGAAATTGCCGTTCTTTGGGTGTGTGCTGCAGTTTTGCTGCGTTTCTACGTAGACCGCCTTCGCGACATTCTTTCTGTTCATCGCCTTCGCTCCTTTTATCTAGACCGGATCTCGCCTCGTCCCCCTCTCAATTGACTTCCCGCTGCAGTCCCTCTCCTTGCGCACGCGGTTCCAGTGTCGATTTGGCTGCTTCTCAACTCGCAGTTCTTCTATCTATTTCCCTCCCTTCTTTCTACCGATGGGTCTTCTTCAAGACCTCGCGGGACCCTTGTCCCAGCAGTTCTCCCAGCTGGGACCTGCCTCACAGGTCGGCGTTGTGGTGTTTGGCGTCATCTTCCTCTCGGTAGTCCTCAATGTCCTGTCACAGCTTCTGTTCAAGAATCCCAATGAGCCGCCCATGGTTTTCCATTGGTTCCCCTTCGTGGGGAGCACAATCACCTACGGCATGGATCCTCCGCGCTTTTTCAAGGCCAACCAAGAAAGAGTATGATTGAGTCACTAGATTCACACAATCGCCTACGCAAACAGCTAATGTGCAATTTATAGTATGGCGACGTCTTTACCTTCATTCTCCTGGGAAAGAAGACCACTGTCTATGTTGGAACCCAGGGCAACGAGTTCATTCTGAACGGCAAGCTCAAGGATGTGTGTGCTGAGGATATTTACACCGTCCTGACCACCCCTGTCTTTGGCAAGGACGTGGTATACGATTGCCCCAATGCCAAGCTCATGGAGCAGAAGAAGGTTTGTCCTATCACTCACCCAAGCTCTTGTCGTAGCTGTTCTGACCTTTTGTTTTAGTTCATGAAGGTTGCACTCACCACCGAGGCTTTCCGCTCATACGTCCCCATCATCTCCGACGAGGTCAACCAGTACTTCAAGAAGAACCCTGACTTCAAGGGCCAATCCGGTGTTGTCAACATTGCACCGAAGATGGCGCAGATCACCATCTTCACCGCCTCGCACGCGCTCCAGGGCAAGGATATTCGAGTTCAGTTTGACGAGACGCTCGCCGACCTCTACCATGACCTGGACATGGGCTTCACCCCCATCAACTTCATGCTGCATTGGGCTCCTCTCCCCTGGAACAACAAGCGTGACCATGCGCAAAGGACTGTGGCTAAGATCTACATGGACACCATCAAGGCGCGTCGCGCCAACGGTCAGATTGCTGTCGGCCAGGATATCATGTCTCACTTGATGAACGCCACCTACAAGAACGGCACCAAGGTTCCCGACCACGAGATCGCCCACATGATGATTGCTCTTTTGATGGCTGGCCAGCACTCCTCTTCATCTACGAGTGCCTGGATCATGCTACGCCTTGCATCGCGACCTGATATCATGGAGGAGCTGTACCAGGAGCAAGTTCGGGAACTTGGCTCTGATCTGCCACCTCTGACTCTGGAAGACCTCGCCAAGTTGCCTCTCAACCAGGCCATCATCAAGGAGACGCTTAGACTCCATGCCCCCATCCACTCGATTATGCGAGCTGTAAAGTCGCCGATGCCTGTACCCGGTACCAAATATGTTATCCCGACGAGTCACACTCTTCTAGCTGCCCCAGGAGTCAGTGCCTCGGACGACCGCCACTTCCCGAACCCGGATATGTGGGATCCCCACAGATGGGAGGCGGACTCGCCAAATGCTCCCAGCATCGTCCGCAACGTCCAAGTTGAGGAGGAGGAGAAGATCGATTACGGTTACGGACTGGTCAGCAAGGGCGCATCATCGCCATACCTGCCTTTCGGTGCCGGCCGCCATCGATGCATTGGCGAGCACTTTGCCAATGTCCAGCTCCAGACCATCACTGCCAACATTGTGCGCAATTTCAAGTTCAGGAACGTGGACGGCTCCGTTGGCAAGACCATTGGTACCGATTACGCCTCACTCTTCTCGCGTCCATTGGAACCTTGCCCCATCTACTGGGAAAGACGGGAGAAGGCTTAGATGCATTGATGACCAGCTTCGCAGCAAGAAAACCATGTATATAGACTTAGACCTGGTACATAGCCAGCTCGACAGACTCGGGAAAACAGGCTTCGGAGTCAGCGGGCTTTGGGAAGTAAGAGTACTTAATTTTTAATAAACGACATGTAATGATAGAGTCTTTAGAGCACTTTGATAAGTGGGACATGATCTTAGAAAGCGCTTGCTTCAGTGATTTGCTGACTGCTCTGGTCATGGGAACTTCCCCCACCCCTTTACATGTCGTAACCGAATACGCCGATTTTATTACGCATTTTTGAGGGCTCCAGACTGTGGTGGGCGTTTGTACAAAGATACAGGAACTCTCGCTAGATTTCTTGGAGAAGGAATTAAGCTTCGTGGGGAGGCTGCGGCTCTTCAGATTACAGCACCCAATCACCGCATGGATGACGCAGCTTGAAACATCACCATCCTCGGTCCCTCCTTCCCCTGCTTACTTTCACCCTCATACGTGCTCTCAAACAGCGCGTTCTTGCCGCAAGAGCAATGGCAGCTGGACTGTGTATTCGCAAACTTCAGCTTGTAGATGGCCGGATTGACCGCGCTTGATCACGAGGCATATGTTGTATTACCATTATTTTGATAGGGAGCTCACTTACATCCATCCTCTGCGGCCCAACAGCAACAATAATAACTTCAATACACTATTCGCTACAGTCTTGGCATCTCGGAAATATATATACGGACCTGTCAAAGATGCCTGCTCCGCTACCCGGGTTCCAGCCCCAGAATTGGGAGCACCTCGGGCCCTGGGTACGGCTCTGGGGCATCACGCACGCGCAGCTGCCCCCGACCACGGAGACAACACCGGACGGCCTGGCGGCGTTCTTCCTATCGCTGCTGAGCGAGGCCGACCCGTTCCTGGACTCGATGTCGCCGCGCTCCGGCGTCCAGCGGTACGGCGGCATCGACTACCCCTGGCACGCGGGCGGCTCCAAGAAGCTGGCCGGCTCGGCCGCCAAGGTCGACCTGTGGAAGCGGCACGTCACCAAGGAGATCCTGCAGCGGATCGCGGCGCGCGGCGGCCTCGAGGGCAGCATGCCGAACTGCCCGGCGGCGGACCGGGTCGCGGGCGGCGGCGAGACGTGGGTGCTGCGCCGGAGCGTGCACGCGGACGCGCCCGCCGAGGGCACCGCCAGCTGGGCCGAGTTCGTCGACTGCATCCGCGACCGGCACGCCGAGACGGAGGACGCCTTCACGCCGACGGTGCTGGCGCACCGCGAGGCCATGGGCTGGGACTGCGAGGGCGTCGAGGTCGCCGACGGCGGGCTGACGTGGGGCCGCTTCGCGATGAAGCTGCTCGAGGTCAAGCACAAGATCCCGCCGCCGCTGAACAACCGCGTGTTCACCGTACTACAGTTCACGTGCGCGGCGCTGCCGGAGGACGAGAAGAAAGAGTTCCTTGTGGTCAGCGTGCCTATTGCCGACTGGAAGACTGCGCCACAGGCGGAGATTGCAAAGGAGAAGGGCGTCGTGCTAGGCGCGTATGTGAGCATCGAGCGAGTGCGGAAGATGGATGACGGTAATATAGAATGGATCATGGCGACGGCATCCGATGCAAAGGGGGTTCTGCCAGGGTGGATTCAGAACATGTCGGTGCCGGGCCAGATTGCAAAGGATGTTCCCATGTTCTTCTCTTGGCTTGCAGGAGAGCGTAGTCACACAGGACATGGAGCGACTTCTGTGCAACAAAAGGCAAACGGAGAAAACGGTCAATCTACTCAAGCAGACAAAACGAGAGGTGCTGCGCCAGCGGCTCTTCAGACGGAGGCGGTTCCCGAGGCTACCGCTACCATATTAGGGTCCGAGAGGAAATCACCGACATCAAAGGCCTAGGCGGCTCTTTGTTTCACCCCTCGGGACTGATACAGCAAGATAGACGGGCAAATCATACGGGTTGCGTGGTGAGGGAGAGGAGACTCCTTATACCAAATGGAGGGGGAATATATCAAGTCATCATCACGGTTCGTCACAGATTAGATTGTATTATACTGGCCTCTGGGAAGCCATGACAATACGGCAATACAATGATTGCCAACTCTACGCGAGTACTTGCTCGGCCCAAGTTGTATATTTCGGCCCCAAACATTGGAGCTCCTTGATGCTCGCTCCTCGCTCCATAGGCCACGATCCTGCAGCACTTCACTCTCACATGCAATTTCAGCCCATTGACACATGTTCACATGCTCTTAACTCTCAATTCTAGTTGCACTCTGCCTGTATACACGAAATCCCATTTGGTGCTAAAAGTTACACTACTCCTCTTCCTCCCAGTGGCCCAGCTTATATGGGCTTACTCTTGTCCTCATAGACCCCGACTTGACTCTGGTCCCATCACACCAATTGCATCCGTCCCAAAACCCGCTATGCTAGTGACTACTTTGTCGTACACGGGATGCATGGATAACCACCTTCTTGAAAACCCTTCCCCGAGTTGGCTTTTTAGTACACACGCTTGAACGGAGGGACGGCCTTGCACTCGTTCTCGTCGAGAGTGTGCCCAATAACCTCACGGTATGCCAGGTCGACCTTGCCGTGAGGCTGCTTCTGGAAGGTGAGGGTGTGCTTCATCCAGTTAACATCGTCACGGTCGGGGAAGTCCTCGCGGGCGTGAGCACCACGAGACTCCTTTCGGTTAGCAGCAGCGGTGGCAGTTTGGGTACTGTTGAGTGGTCAGAATATTTCATTATAACTTCAGTCAGGGATAAACTTACGCGCAAGTGAGCAGATTCCTTAGCTCGAGGGTCTCAACAAGGTCAGAGTTCCAGATCATGCTGCGGTCCTTGGTGCCGACCTGGGCGAACGTCTGGTCGACCTCGTTGATCTTTCGGACGCCCTCGTCCAAGCTCTCCTGCGTTCTGAAGACGCTGACGTCTGTCTGCATGGTCTTCTGCATGGCCAAGCGGATCTCGGCTGTGCTCTTAGGGCCGTCTGCGGTGCGGATGTGGTCGAGAACCTCGATAGAATCAGCACCAGCATCAGCGCTAATCGGCTTGTGCTTCTGGCCGGGAGTGAAGTTATCGCGGATGGTGTGCGAGACAGCACGGCCGAAGACGACCAGATCAAGCAGAGAGTTGGCACCCAGACGGTTGGCACCGTGGACGGACACGCAGGCGGCTTCACCGCAAGCGAACAGACCCGGAACAACTTTGTCCTTTCCGCTCTCATCAACCGTTAGGACTTCACCAGTGTATCGTGTCGGGATACCACCCATGTTGTAGTGGACAGTGGGCAGAACGGGGATGGGCTGCTTGCGGACATCGACACCAGCGAAGATACCAGCAGTCTCAGAGATACCAGGCAGACGCTCAGCAAGAATCTCAGCGGGGAGATGGCTGAGTTGGAGGAAGATGTGGTCCTTGTCAGCACCAACACCACGTCCGTCGCGGATTTCCATGGTCATGGATCGGGAAACGACGTCACGAGAGGCAAGATCCTTGGCAGTAGGAGCATAACGCTCCATGAAACGCTCACCCTCAGAGTTCAGGAGGTAACCACCCTCACCACGAGCACCCTCAGTGATCAGGCAGCCAGCTCCGTAGATACCAGTAGGATGGAACTGAACGAACTCGAGATCCTGGTTGGGAAGACCGGCACGGGCAACCATGGCCATACCGTCACCCGTGCAAGTGTGCGCGGAAGTGCAGCTGAAGTAGGCACGACCGTAGCCACCAGTAGCCAAGACAGTATTTTGGGCCAAGAATCGGTGCAGGGTTCCGTCTTCCTGGTTGTACGCCAGGACACCGCGGCACTCGCCGTCCTCCATGATTAGATCTATGGCGAAGAACTCAATAAAGTAGTTGGTGTTGTGTCGCAGAGATTGACCGTAGAGTGTGTGCAGAAGGGCGTGTCCCGTTCGATCGGCGGCGGCGCAACATCTGTATGCCTGGCCACCCTTACCGAACTTCTGGGATTGACCACCGAAAGCTCGCTGGTAGCTAAGATATTTGTCAGCTTTCGCAAGAAGCAGTAGAGCACCGCGCAAACTCACATCTTGCCGTCCTCAGTTCGGGAGAACGGGCAACCGTAGTTCTCCAGCTCAACAATAGAAGCCGGAGCCTCACGTGTCATGTAGTGAATAGCATCCTGATCACCAAGCCAGTCGGAACCCTTCACAGTATCGTACATGTGCCATCTCCAGTCGTCCTCGTGCATGTTTCCGAGGGCGGCATTGATACCACCCTGAGCGGCGACTGTGTGAGATCGGGTAGGGAAGAGCTTCGATATACAGGCAGTGTTGAAGCCGGCCTCAGCAAGACCGAAGGCTGCTCGCAGACCGGAGCCACCGGCACCAACGACGAGCGCATCGTACTCGTGGTCCTAGACAAGGGGTTAATCGACAAAATGTTTCGCCAGATAAGGTATCCAATTGCTTTGGAGGACGTACAATGACGGGATATTTGGTGCTTAGAAACGGTGACGCCTCCTTGGCTCGTAGAGGCTGGTTTGCGATAATTCGAGCTGTACGTCGTCCATATTAGTACCACCTCACATGCCTTGGCTTTGAGACTCTGTCCTACCTGCTGGTCGCGTTGAGGAAAAAGCCCTCGTTTGGCTCTTCGATAGGCGTGAGAACTATACAAGGCCATTGTCAGCAAAGGTCAGGCCTCGAAGGTGTCATGCATGATCCCCCATTTCTGGCAGAAACAACACGAAAACGAAAAAAAAGGCTCCCTGGCAATCAATCGCCAATTGACCTTTGGGGGAGATAATTGACTCACCGCCGGGCCTGCAGCCAGTCTTCTCATAGCCATAGTCGATGCCATGGTCGTCGATTCTTGCTCGAGTCTGCGTCGGCGAGTTCGATGATCAGACGATCCCAGTGAGGCTCCTTGTCCGGCAAGTAAAAAGGCAGTCTCAATCGGCCGCCTGTGAATTTGGAGTGCGGAAAGCTTGGGTTTGGAGACGACTCGGGACGCCTGCCGCCTCCCGGCCAATCACAAGTCTTCCAATTCGTGATTAGCCGAACGAAAGCCGACTACGACTGGACTGCGACTGGACTACTGGTCCGTGCGGATTCGGCTCATCATCCATCTCGATTCTACGCGCTAGAATGACCCGGAAGGCCGACATGCATTCAGCAGAGATAGTACAGGGAGGTGAAGCATTGCTTTTTCGCCTTTAGTCCCTGGCCAGTTCTTACATAGCATTCGAGAAACTTGTGTCAAAGGGGATATATTGGTTGTAACCTTCTACTTGTATTCTTGCCTAAGCCGTCACACGTTTGCGGTGCCTGACAGGTTGACCGTAAAGACTCTCCCTGGGCAGGTAAACACATGTGGAAGAGACCTCATCGTGTTATTTGTGCAAATTGATTGTGTCTATGTGTATGGTATCTTGGGATCCATGCATATGAACAAGGGGTACCAACGCTGAACTCAGAACTCCAACAGTGCATTTTAGCCCTTCAATCCTGAATCAGGTCATGGTCGATCCAGCCCCAAACACGTTATCTTCAACGGTCTACTTGCTTATTATTCCGCAAGTACCATCCTGAGCATTACGAGGAAGTTTTCCTTGAGCTTGTGGACTTCTGACACGGCTGGCTTTACCGGCTCGCCAGCGCTCCGGCGCAGTCGGTCTTGTCTCTTTGCTCTCCTCCTCCTCTCCGCCTCGATAGGATCTAACTCGTCCACCGCTTCCTCTTCCTCCTCTTCAGAGTCATCGTCATAAGCCATGTCCTCCAGGTCCATCTGGTCGAGCCCGAAATCGGCCGACGTGAAATTCATACCGCCTGGCATGACGTCCGCACTGGCACTGCCTTCAGCCGCCATCTTCTGCCGCGTCTTGTCCTGATGCCACTTCTTCCGAGCTTCTTGCCAGGAGATGAGTTCGTTGACTTCTGCAACAGTTTTGCCCTTGTCGAGATTGCCGGTACTAGCAGCACCCTCAAAGAGAGCGTTGATGTCCAGAGTGCCATTTTTCGGACCTTTCCGGAGGAATTCCAAGATATCCTCGATCCAGCCCATCAGCTGGGTGAAGAGTCCATTGTCATGTGTATGAACCTCGTGCACAAACTTGTAGAAATTGTGCTCATGTCGTTGACATAAATCAATAAAGGCTTGAACGGTCTGGTTTGGATCCGCAGACGCATCTTGCTCACGGCACTTCTCAACGACCTGTGGAGTTGTTAGGACGGTTGTTATCCGGGCGGACTCTGCGGTAATTACCTGGATCATGTCGTCGATAAACACTGCGAAATCCGTTACGCTGTTGTAGACGTTGGCAGACTTGTAGACCCGGACAAGGGGTTCATAGAAGATGGTGAAGAGGTCCCGGAATAGTTGCAAGGTGACAGGTTCTTCGATCAGACTGAGCATCATCGCCTTGTCTCGTTGCCGTAGGTTCAGCTTCATTAGTTGCTTCAAGTAAGAGAACAGCTGAGCGCCCTGCCTTAGCTCCTCATCGGTATTCTCAACCGCGCTGTTGAAGGCGACGTAAGCATTGTACAGTTGTCCTATTTGATCTGGAGTGAGAGCAGGAGATATCAGCTCAGATCGGAGGACAGCTACAATGATGTCAACATCATCGCTGGCAGCTTCTTCGCGGATAGCGACCCGGACCTGCTCCTCGGCATTCGTGTATTTCTGTAATTTCTCAACGAAGACGGGATCACCAATCTTGGCACCCAGAGCGTCGATTGACTTCTGGAAACTGCGAATGCCGTCGTTCAATGTCAGAGAGAAAATTCGCTGCATTAGGGATCTTGCGCCGAATGGCTGCGCCAGAAAGACATCCAATATGCTTGACATGACTGCGGCAGGATTCGCTATTCGGATGACATTCTTGATGACGGTATAGGGGATCAGGGAGTGGATCTTCTTGGCTTGGGCAAACAATTCCGGGGAGTTGTCTTCAGCCAGGAATAGATGATAGATAGTGGCTGCAACCTCGATCCTCAACCACTCTGCGAATTTCTGATATTGGATGCTCAGATCCTGGATGGTTTCCTTCTCTTTGATCTCTTTGAACAGCATAGTGAGACCGTTGCGCTCGACAATCTCCTGACGGAATCTAGATCAATGTTAGCGCCACAAATCGAAAGGCTTTCAGATAACATACTGCTCCATGTAGATATCAAGTTCGGCAGCTCGCTTTCGGGCAATTTCGTAGAACTGCTTCTGCTCCTCCATGCGTTTCGCATCTACTTCCTTTCTGCGCATTATGTCCTCAACATCATCGTCGTTCGGAGTGATTGGATCCTTGGTCAGGAATTCCTGGATGGCTTTGGTGTTTGCAATCTGGGGGTTGTGAAGAAGTTGACGTAGGTATGCTCGTAATGAAATCCGCTGGCTCTCTCGCCACAACACAAAATTATCATCCCGTTTGCCAGTGCTCAGAGCTGGGCTGCGTGGTGGTGCGTCCATAGATGGTCTGGGAGACGCCCGATTAGAAGCAGCCGAGCCCGTTCTGCGATGATCCCTGACCGAGAGTGTCTTGAGAGCCTCTGCAGAGCCGTTGACACCTGGTATCGGTCCAGTCGTTTGTGTAGAGGCGGATGAGATGGATGAGACCTCGGAGTCATCACCACCTTTTAGACTCCCGATGATATTCGACGCCGTCGAGTTGCTCTTGTTCTTCTTGGGCAGCGGCGGGAGAACTCTACCCGGCAGTTCAACACGTAGCTTTTTGTGAAGACGACTGAAGTCTCCATATCGGCGGCCAACGAAATACTCGAGATCCCCTTTCCTTTTAACCCGTAGAAGAAATTCCTAAAGATGTTAGTAATTGGTAGGCTTTGAAATAAGCTAGTCTCACTCACAGCATGCTTGTGGTATCGAATATTCCTTTTGACGGACGTAATCCGCACGCCTGCTACATTAACATCCCAACCATTTACGTAGTTCCCTTCTGGTAAGGTTGACAAAACGCCGGTGTCAATAGCGTCGCGGTCGACGATCTCGAGCTCAGTGAATCTTATTCTCTCTTCGAATCCTGATGAGGTACGAATGCCCGATACCATCATCAGCTCTACTAGTTTCTGGGCCTTGAGCGCCAGCTTTCGGCGCTTCGTTTCTTCCAAGCGGTCCTCCGAAGAGGATATGTTCTTGCTCGCGAATGACTCGAGGAACTACTCAAATCCCTGGATCAGTGCCACTTCATCTAGCATAGAAAGTGCCAACATACCACTTGCAGCTTGTCCTGCCAGAACTCCTTCTCCTTCGCCTTGTCCAGGAATGGGAACTCTCGCACATGGTGGACGAATATGTACCGCAGTATCGGAAGCTCAGAGTCGTACGGTGAAACCTCCCCAAACTCTGACTTGAACGGCGCCCCGAACCGTCTCAGGGCAGTCGGCGAGTTGAGCTCGGATATCTCCCATCTTACTTGCTCGGAGATCAGCTCTCGTTTTAGGTCTGCGGTTCCACTATTAGCCTAGGTCTACATCTATGCACATATGTAACTTGGGAGAAGCACAACATACAATGTTCTTGCTTTCCGGTCAGCGCCTGACCCGGCGGTGGTGTCGCTGTAGCGCTGGATGTGCGGAGGGGCAGTTCAGCGGAGCTCGAGGGATTGGGAGCACTGCCGTTCTCCTGGGCGAGCTTGGGCGCATTCGCAGCGTCGGAGGCCATTTTGTCGGCCGTAGGATGCTGATACCCGGAACGCTCGACGGAGAAGTTGAAGAAGTTTGTTGGGAAGAAAGAGAAAGAGCGAAGGTCGTCAAAAGTTGTGGCAGCTGGGGCGCGCGGTGTAAGTCAGCACTTCTTGCGGATTTGATGGATCGGCGGGGTAAATGCAGAAGCGCATTAGTTAACTCTCTTTCCGTTGGAGTTCGGATCGCCGTGCAGGAGAGCCGGGGAGCTGCAGACTTGTGGATGAAGATGCGATGACCAGCTCGGGATGGAAAGGATGAAATGGCCAAAGTGAAATACTGGTATGATAGAAAAATAGAAGAAAGCTGGATCTCACCGAGAAAGAATTAAAATCAAGACGGCAAATCAAGTTGGGATCTGCCTCTACGCGCTCCGCACCAATATCCAAGGCAGGGGCGTGGAGTTGAGATGGTGGGCAACAAGCAGGAATCACTGAAACTACAACAACCCAAAAAACCCCAAATTACAGCAATCTTCTCAGTCACTCGATGCCAAGTGCAATTTGTGTGTATGGTTGCATGTAGATATCTAGTCACAAGCTAAGGAATCATCACAGCGGCTGACTGATGTCTTGGATGGAAAAGTATGTGTGTGTGATGAGAACGCTGAAAGCGTCAGCGGGTAATGACGCCTTTGGTGGGTTGGCCTTGGTGGCGTAGGGGGCTTGGTAGGGGAAGTATGACGTTCCAGGTTCCCCAACACGCCCTGCAAGCCTCCGGAGAGTGGCCTTAGCTTTACCAAGGCACCACCAAAATAGGTGGGTCCAGTCCGTCCCCGGCCGTCCAACGGCGAAAAAGCCTTGCCCTACGGCTTTGCCTTGCCTTACTTGCCTTACTATGCAGTATACCCTGCTTGCGTACTCCGAGCCTCGCCGTTCGGCATCTGCTGTCACTAGACACGCGTCTCAGAGGCTGAATTCTTCCTTACGCCGGCTCGGCGTCCCCTTGGCCTTACAATCGATTTGCTTATTGTTCTGCATGCTCAGTCATGGCAAGTGAATACACGGATTTTACGGAACTTCGGCAACGCTTGGGCTCAACTTGGGTGCACTGTAGCGCTGTGGAAAGCCTTAAGCGCCTCCCCTGCAGACCTCATCTCGCATCTTTGACTGCCAACACCTCGGCTGCCGGCTGCGCCTGGAATTACGAGCTGAAAAGAGGTCGACCCATCGTGCTGGGGGATCGGCTGTATCCGACAGCTAGATACTTTCAGGGTAAGCGTATGGCACAGTGCTAGGAGAGCTCATAAGCTGAGCAGTCGACTGATAATTCTTCGTGAGTGTAATATACATGTAGGGTATCAAAGTTCTTGATTACAGACAAAGTACAAGCCATTGTGGGTATCATAGTTCATCGAAGATCCTGAGCACTCCATCCAGTTCTGTATCCGCCCCATCAGCCGTTCGGTTAGGAGCTCCCCAGATCTTCTCGTGCTCGCTCTTCAGGGCATCGCTCAAAGAGCCACTTCGTAGCTTATCGGTCCCGTCGCGTAGTTTTGTCAGGGCTTCATCCGCCAGTCGGACTGTTGTCGTCTCCAAGCTTTCCGAAGAGTATTGAACACCGATGAACAATAGAATGAGGAGCAAGAAGACCACGGACGTGATGATCCATATGATCTTTAGCCTCTTCCGTGTGCGCTCCTGCCAGGCTCTGTCCGCGCGCTCCCAGCCCTCGATGCGCTCCCGCACGGCGTCCACCCGCTCGCTGAGCGTCTGCATCTTTTGCCTTCCTTGCCTTACCCGGTCTTGAAGTGATTCGATCCTCTGCTCTTGATTATTGAATTGCCCGAATGTGCCGAGCTGGCTCTCGGTATCGCTGACAAGCTCCTGGGCATCCCTCTTGAAGCCATTGGTCATCTCCTGTGATACGCCTGCAAGTTCTTTTAGAGCGACAACCGTGCTCTGTAAAACGCTGAGCTTCTCCAGTACCGAGTAGTACGTCTCGTCCAGTCTTCGAGTCGTGGCGTTGGAGAACTCGTTCAGGTCGACAAGGCATTTCTTCAGTCCGCTGTGAAAAGATAGTCAGTAAGAGCCATCCTTATTGGGTCTTATCATAGAATCCTACGAAGTCCGAGCCACAGCTTTCTCCCGCTCCAAATGTAGCAGTTCATCACTGCTGACCTTCTTGAACGCCGGTAGATTTGTGGTTGACGTAGCCGCGTCGTCGTCGGCAGAGGGTATCAAGACACTTGCTCTTCTGCTAGGGTTGCGGCTTAGATTTGGCGTGACATACTCTGATCTCGTATAGTCGAGCGATGATCTTGGTGGTGCTTGCAGGACTGGAGCAGCCGACTGAGGGACCGGAACCCGCTCATCGCGCGAGCGGTCTCTACGGTGATGAGCATGGTGGTGACGCCCGAGCCGTATGGGACTCGATAGCTCGGTGATCGAGCGGGTTATCTGGTGACGCGGCCGGTAAGGGGACGCTTGCTTTGGAGTCTCAGCTCCATTGCCTGACATTGTAGGCTAGCTTATGTTGCCTGCCATAAAATCTGTTCCCAGACGAAGCACGAGAACGGCTGCGGAGGATTGTGTCTGTTGGTGATTGCTTTGATGACGATGCAGGTGGGCTGAAGTGGAAGCGGTTAAGCAGGGGCGCGGGTGGGCAATTACGGCGAGCGAGAGACACCCGTTAGTGCAATTTTCACATGGCGGCACCCTTAGCATATGTTCCACCAACATTCAACGTGGCACATCAGGGGAACGTCAAGTGGCATGCCTTCGATCGCCATTCCTAGAAACCAATTGTATCCTTTGTTGGTGGTAATACTCGCTTCTTTGTTTCAGAATCTATAACAACGTAGCCTAGCGCGAATAAAGCGACTCTCTGTTGTCGCCTAAGTGAGGTGGCTACCGGAAAGACCTAATAACCATTTGCCCGTGGCGCTTGACTGCAGCATGCCCGCAAGCGATGGATTGATCCCGTCTGTGTTGCTTCAACAGTCTTGTTGGTACTTTGTCTGGTTTGCCCGGACTCGAGGCCGGGGCTTCGGGGCTTTTGTGCTGTTTCCTTATGTCTGGAAGAAGCTGAGAGGAGAACCACTCAATTCTGTGATGCTCTTGAATGGAGTACCCTAGGTAGGTCTCAAGAGTTGAGCAGCTTATTTCTCTTTTCCTTCCGCTTTAACCTCTCGACGCGCTTCTTGTGCATCTTTTCGGCTATCTTTTCGTATCTCTCCTTCTCCTCTTTTGCAGCCTTCTTATCCTTGATCATTTGTACTCGCCGCTAGATCAATGTTAGTGATGTTGTTCGATAGTAAATGAGATACGGACGTCGTACTTGTCGTTCGGCTTCCTTCTCGTATTTCAACTCCTTCTCTTTGGCCTTCATAGCAACGTGTGCCTGGCGCTCTTTTGCTCGCTTCTCGTAGGATGTCAGCCCTGCAGCTGGTCGGAATGCTTTCTTAGGAGCATGCCATTGCTTTCCTATCTAGATAGTCAGCACCTGTTTACCTGGCCAAGTTGATCCTTGTCAAGACGAGAGCAGCATACCGTTCTTCCTCATGCCAAGCGGCTTGGCAGGCGCAGTTGCGCTGGCTGCTTCAGTAGAAGACATGTCTATTGAAAGAAAAACAAAAAGTGCAAGTTATATCCGATCCAGATTGAGGCTTCAGAGCCTACGCAACGTAAGCGTCTTGTTGACGCCGACAAGAAACACTTGTACGGTGGTGTGTATGAAATGGCTGCCGAGCGGTGAGAGGCAGGCCGATATCTGGATTTTTTTCTGCCAGCCTTTTCCTCCCGTGGGTGGGGTCCTGCAGTGGCCCGAGCAAACTTTCCGCCCGCCTTTTGTGGCGCTAGAGTTCGCTCATATCTTATTACGGGCACTGTGACGCTGTGGCACTGTGGCTAATGAGCAGTGGCTCCTGTGGCCCGTATTCCCTGGGTATCGGGAGGTGGTCACCACTCGAATTCTGGTTGATACGCGGCAAAGTGGCTCCATCATCTCAATCCGAATTGCTAATAAGCCCCTGGAAAGTGTCATCGGCAATCCGTCCCTCGCAGACCTGGATCCAATTGCTGGCATTGCCATGTTCATCAGTGTGGAATAAACACGTCGTGTTGCAAATTTCGTCATTGGATAACAACTTTGAAATGAGACTCCCAAAGCGAGCGTGCGCTACCTGCTAGGTTCTTCACAGGGTCCAGCCTCCATAGTCGCGATTCTTATCCAGGGGATCGTGGTCAGTCTGGGAATGCAAACTCGTCAGATTTCAAGATCCCGTTCCCGCCTGAAAATAGCGAGCGTTCCTCAGTGACTAATGTCCAGGGCAGGGCTTAACCTTCTTCTCGGGACAATTTCGTCGCGTTTAATTGCTCAGCCATTACGCAGATGCCAGCAGTATGGGCAATGTCTTATTACCTTCTAATGTCTGCAATTTCGCAGAGAGACTGCCTTTGCCTCGGCGCGCGCTTCGTGAGCTATTAGTCCGTTAAATTGGCATCTGGCAAGATTAAGACTAGAAACACTGCGAGATTGCGCGCTCCCCCGTGTCCTTTCGATATCTGGGCATTTGCCCTTGCGTGCTACCGGGGAGGCCTGGGGCAGTTACCTCATTGAACCCTTCGCAGACGCCCGGAAAGGGTGCTGCGAGACAGTGATTGACATCTGCAGAAGATGCTCACCAGCAGAAGCGATGCCCTTTCGCAGATGGCGCATTGGACCGGCGTCAACTGGGCCAGCGGTCACGCCGAATGTCTCACCTTGACCGGCAGCCAGGTCCACCTCCGGCCGTTCTAGCACCAAACTTTACCATCGGTGCCAGCCTGAAGCCCATCGTCAGGGCCGTTCTTCTAGACTTACCGCGTAGGGTGGTAGGCTGAGATAGGTCAGAGCTTTTCTGACGCCTGCAGTCTTTGCTTTCTTTTCTGGCTCTTTATCCGGCTGAATGCTCCGTGTCTTATGCAGAAGCGTCTGTGCGCGGGGCGCTGGGTGGTGGGCATCGTGACTCTGGAGGGCCTTGGATGGATCCAACTGGCACCTGCACTTGGTTCTAATGGTTGACGCGTGCAGTACTGGCTGCAGCTCTAGGGAGTACTACGGTCCCTGGAGAAAGACTCGGCGTTAATTCCAGATGCCTCTTTGTCTCATTGCGCGCATTATCAACACAAAGGACGGCATCTTACAGCACCGTTTTTTGAATTCGTTTTTGAAAGACTCTGAGTGCCCTCGGTTTCAATCTCTCTTAAAGCCAACGTAACCTTTGCTTCTGTCCCAATGCACATCAGATATATCCTCGGCAGAAGTCTATAGGACATGGTGGACATGTTGATGTGGTTGTTGACACTGACCTATGCATCTTTCGTACGCGGCTGGGAAGAAGAAAGCACAGCTAGGAACTGCTCTGTTTCCTCAGTTGTTTCTGGAACAACAGCCATCAAACAATCAATAACTGACCAAGTAGACCCCTCCTCAGCCGCTCTTTGCGCAAGCTGGATACGCGGTGAGATGGACACTGCTAGTACAGGTCGGGTAAGGAGTGACCCCTGGCCTGGGTCCCCCTGATTGCGAGGTTGCGGTACTGATAAGTTCCGATCGTGGTAAGCGTGTTGTAGGCATAATGTTCAGCATAAAGTTTAGCAGGCAGATGGCCGCCCTAGGAGCAAATGCGAGCCGATACAACCCCAGGTCTCGGACTGCCGCCTTTCTTTTCTAAGACATTCACTGTTATACACCAGTCGTCACTAATAAGCCCTGTACACGTAGTGAGGACGAGTCCAATTGTCGCGTTATTGGCTTTGTCGACTTCTCAAAGCTGCATCTCTGACGCCGAGTCAATGGCCGCTCGCATTCTCTCGACGAGGGCTTCGTGTTTGTGGCCCTCGCCTTTGTCTCTACCAGACCAGTGCCAGTGCCAGTGCCAGTGCCAGTGCCGTCGAGCCGTGCATATGTCATGACCTGTGTTGTAGTACGCACGCCAAGGTAAGCAAGCGGTGCGGGTCGGTCACCAGGCGATGTCCACATCAGGACTTGCCAGGGGGGCAAGAAAAGGTAGCCTTCTTGAAGGGACCAGTGGACACCTGCAAACACAGCCATGCCCAGGGCCCAGGGGTATTCAGGAACCCGTATCAGCTGCTCCTTGCCCGAATTGGGGATTGCCAGGTTGCAAAAACAGGCCTCCGCAAGATGGATCGTGATAATAATAGAGGAATACCCACCTCGACAGTGTCTGAAAGGGGAAGTTCTGCGGGTGATGTGAAGTACCCTCGCATCTCCGCTGCTAGGTACTCCTACCTATTGGCACAGCACCCAGATATGTGTGGGAATCTCCGCGTCTCTCTACACTATCCTCCCTCTCCAACTGTTGCAAATTACGCAGCTACCTCCTCTAATTGACTAACCTAACTGTCTTGCCTCAATGTTGCTGTAATGAAGCAAATAAAGGGCCCTTTATAATGATGGAACATAAGGGTATGGGCATCTGCCTTGAGTAAGGTAGTTGTGAAATGAACGCGGATCGGAATAAAATGAATGAATAAAATAGCCACCGCCATTAATAGCCCATTAGCACCGCCAACCCTGCTGCTAGGTGCTAGACGGGGCCGCCGGCGTGGGCACAAACACTGGGACTCGGTACGGCCAACACGCGTGTGCACGACTCGTTTCCTGTTCGCCCTGGGAAGTTTAATTCAGAAGGTTTGTTCCTGGACGGTAAGTGGAACGACTGACTGCACTGTACAGTATTCTCTTACTCCGTCTATAGAGTATAGGTATCATTCAATCAATCGATCGGCCAGTGTGGAATGCATCGCAAGTGAACAAACTCTCCTACAGTACAGCCGCTGGAGGAGCCGGCTCCGCTGCACTGCAGCAACGCAGGGTATGCATAGTACTTGATCAGGGCTAGGAAGGTATCATCTGCACGCAGCATCCTGGGAGGCGCCGTATCTGTCTGTCCAGGCCCAGATTCTCCTCATTCATTGGCGTAGCAGTCCTCGGCGTAGGCATGTACGCAGTATGTGCTATACAGTAGTGTAGATTTCCCGGAGTCGCAGTAGCATCGCTGTACATAACAGAACGCACATGAGGTTAATGTGGTGAGGAGAGAGAGGGGACGCCAAACCGGGTACAGCCAGGACTCCCTGCTCCCTCCCACCGTGTAGTGTCGGGGGTTCTTCACTGTAGCCGGGGGTGGGGACAGGCCATGACAAGCCGGCTGAGCGGCGCCTTAGTGGCTGCTCTGGCGGCCAGGTCATTAAATCTCACAGTACGAGGTCGCCCTCGCTCATACCGGGCCCCAAGCCCAAGGCAGGGGGGCCCACTCCAACTTTTCCCACATCGGCCGGCCAGCCAGCCAGCGAGCGAGAGCACCCAGCCAAAGAGAGAGAGCGAGCCCGCGCCCATCACTCCCTCTCACTCAACTCAGTACCGGTACCTTAGTATGTAGGTACCTAGGCGTAGGTACCCAGGGCTCGCTACGCAGGTGGTGGGTGCGCCGGCTGGCCGTGGGGAGTGTCTGCCAGTGCAGGTGCAGGTGGGTGGCCTGTCGGCTCGCCTGGCTGGCCGCCTCTCTTTCCTCCTCTCGCCCTCATTCACCTCCTCCTACTCGACAACCCTCACCACCACCAAAACCTCCTCCACCACACTCACCTTCGATTCTCGACACCCTCACCTGGTTCAATTCCGGTGGAATCCCTCAAAAGATTCCTCTTGGTCTTGGCCGTCCGCTCCTTTAGCACCTAACATTCAGATTCATAGTAGAAAGCATTGCTTTTCAGTCTCCCCCGTGTCCCCTACGCAGTTGCTTTCAGGCTGGCACGGATTCAACAGCACAGAAACAGTCGCCGCAACAGGTACGAGTCTTCCTCCAGTGAAGCCGACTGAATATGCTTCCAAGCCCATCTCTCCTCTATTCCGATCTTTTGGCGCTGCGATAAAGTAATGTGCAAATGATCTAACGCGCCAGAAAAGTTATTTACGCTGTTACCGACGCCCCCGATCGACGAAGGCCGCCAGAAAGCCACACCTTGGGCCCCCGTCACGACGCTGCGAAACCCACCTAAGCACTTCGCAGCCCCTTCCGAATACTCCATGTCACCATTGGGCTTCTAGTTGCACATCAACTCTTGTGCCGCAGCGCGGCTGAGGAAAAGATGGCAACCACCCTTGGCCCGGACATGATCGTGGACGCGGCGTCCACGCCGTGCGACCTGGCGGCTCCCGCAGGAGAAGACTTGGGCGATCATCGTTCGCCCTTAATGACTCCTCAGCCGTCTCCTCGTGCGAATATTCCCCTCCCGAACCCTCACTTCGTCTTCCCTGCGAGGCCCTCATCGTCGTCAGCTCCGTCTTCTTTCTCGCGGGCAACAGGCAGACGACCAAGGTCCGCCATAGAGACTCAGGAGCGACCTTTTGGAGATGCCATTGAGAATAGCGGCCGACCCATTCGATCGCCAGCCCTGCCTGACTTCTCCTTCAACCCAGGCGCATCACTCTCACCTGCTTCAGACAGCACATTCTTGAGCCCACCACAGTCACCTGCATCACCACGGATGATACCTACGAGGCCAGGTGGTGGTGGCCACAGGCGAGGCGGAAGCGAGTTTGTAGGCGGCAACATACGAGCTGGTGAGGCAATTACAGTGATGAGTACGAGCCCAACGAAGTCAGAGAGCGGAATGGCTTCGCCGACATTGATGCCAGTCAATCCGTCTCGTCCTTCGCGAGGTCATCGACACCAACGATCTGGAGCCATCTCTAGCCACGACTTGTCTATGATCTTGCAACCGAAGAGTCCCAACCTATCCGCCAGAGGTAGTAGCGCCCCGACAAGTCCCGCTGACTTCGAGGGACGTGAGCACTACGCTTTTCCTGAGACTTCTGATCCGGCTGCAAAACAGCCGACGGAGAGTGTCCCCAAGGCTGAGGCCCAAGAGGAGCCGGAAAAGCCAGCTGACGATAAGGTTCCTGAATCGCCTCCAGCAGCTCAGAGGCCACAAAATCGAGCAAGAGTTGGGTTTTCTGATACACTTGAGTTCATTCCAAGGCCTTTGTCGCTGGTTTCGAGCGACACATCTAGCACTGCGACAGCACGCCCTGGCCATTCCGTCTCTGGCAGCATCTCGTCGATAATCTCATTGAACTCGACAATTGCTGAGAAGGACGAGATGATGCCGCCGCTAGAGTCAAGCCCATCACATAACTTCTCAGACTCTCGACCCAGTACTGCTGGCGCCGTATTAGAGCGAACAGAGAGTCTGGTGCCTGAAGCTCCCGTCAATGGCCCTCCGAGGAGAAGAGGGTCCCTTCCGTTGCTTACCTCGTTGCCTCTGCCATCTCCCATCAACCTACAGCCATCCACACCGAGCCCAACAAAGACCCCCAAAAGGTGGTCCTTCTTTGGACTAGATCCATTCGTTGGCACCAACTCTCCAACGCGAGCTCGGCCTGTTAGCTCCAGCTCCTCCGAGAGCTCGCATAAGGATGCTGACGGTGCTGCATCGTCTGAGCCGGGTCCCAATCTCTCTGCCAAGGCCACAGATTCTGAGTGCTCAGTGCAGAAGGCGACCCACAGGAAATCAAACAAAAAGCAGAAAAAGGTGAAGACGTGGGCGGGTTCAATACTGACAAGGAAATCTAAACCGCGTCACGGCAAGAACAAGAAAGCCCATCGTCGACCCCCAACTCCACCACCACCTCCCGGTGATGTTGATGATAATGAAGAGGCTATCGATGATTCAAGTGACGGACCTGCTGAACCTGCAATGCCCACTGTCTTAATCACAGAGTCAACCACCTCAGCTGGAGGACAAGAGTCCTGGAAACCGCCGCGACCTGCTGTCGAGGACGATACAGCCTATCCTATGATTGACCTTGATGCTGCTCTGGGCCCCTTCAATACCCCATTGCCTCGAAATCCTGAATGGGAAGCGGCACAGAGGGCTGGAGGACTTACCAAGCGCAAACTACATAGTGCTGCAGGCTTGAGCCGGTTTAATGGACCAGGTGGTCATTATACCCACCATCAACGAGCTCAGAGTTCGCCTGAAATGGTTCCCTTTGAGCACGGTAGGCGTGGCATTCACAGGTTTGGCAGCAGTTCCACCATGGCGGATGTCTTCGAGGAGGACGAAGAGGATGAGGACGGCGCCAACAAGAGCAACGATTCGTCTGCGGATACCACACCTCAAGCCACACCAGCGATTGAGAAGGGCGAGAATGCCTCCAGTGTTGTAGTGTCCTCGGCATCTTCTCAAAGGTCCGTTGAGAAAGTAGCTGAAGACAATGTCAGCGTCATCTCTTCTCGTGGGGTCAAACGCAAGGGCAGCGATCTCGAAAATGAGGTTCCACCGCATTCGAGTGCGAGCATGAGATCAGAGCCATCACTCAGCTCCCTGCAACAGGAGATCATTGCCGAAGAGCCTATCATCTACCACAAGGTGCGCTCTAACTCGTCACATTCGGCTACTCCGTCGCCACGTTTCAGTCCGCGAGGAAAAGATCTAGCTCCCGTCGATGTCGGTCCCCTGAACCTGCCATCTGCGTCTCTTGCCCCAGTCAGCCCCTACTCCATGACGCAGTCTTCGGCATTCCCATCTCCTCGATCTCCCATGTCGTATGATGCCAACCGTATATCCACGGCTCCGTCATCTGTCGCTGAGGATAATTTCCAATCGTTACTCATGGGAGAGCCTGGACCAGAAGTACGGCTATCGGTGGATATTCCATCTCTGACAAGCAGCACTTCAACAATGACTCGAGATAGTATCTTGATTCAACAAGCTGCTCAGCTGACTCAACCACCGCTACCAGGAGAACGCCCTGCGTCCTTTACATCTTCTGCATTTGGCGTACGCCGCTCCAGTCTAGCCAGCTTAAGCCGCCTAATAAGCAGCTCTCACGGCGAACGGAGCAAGCTCTCCATGGAGGTCACTTACAGCAGTGATACTGAGAAGAAGCAACCCAAGGTCAGCAAGACGAAGCGACTAAGCAAGATGGTGCAGTTTTGGAAGCCCAAGCAGAACGCCTCGGCGTAGTACACACGAGCTGCTCTGCTCCCTCCTCAACCTTCAGCCTTAAAGGCTTGCTTCGCGAATTGAAAGACAACTCTGCATGTTGCAAAATTTCAGAGATATCAATAACGATAATGACCTAACCCTGTTTGCAAATGATAGAGAACTCCCTCTTTCAAGGTGCTCTCAGGGGAGCGGTCCACGACATGGGTTTTCTCTCTTGGTGGAATGTACGATACCGGCCTGGCCTTGCCGCTGCCCTCCTTTCGAGGCGCAGGATTAGGATCCTCACATCTCGGCAGGTGTCTCTGTCTCAGGGGGCAGCCTTGCACGAAAACATTTGTGAATTTTTTTGACATGGCTCTGGCGTTTTGACGATACAGATGAAGACAGCTCTCAGCTGAACGGCTCCAACTTTTAACATTTCTACTTTCCTTTTTTTTATTTTTGGCGGCCTCAGCGAAAACCGGACATATGGTCACAATGTAAATGTAGTCCTTGGCTCTTTTCGGTTCTATGGACATATCATGGCAGCAGATGAGGATAAGACTCCGTGGAGGAAGAAAAACTACTACAGCGGTTGCATCTGATAGCATCGCAATGGCTCTTGTGGCTTCTTAGACGACCCAAAAGGGACACCAAAACAAACCTCTCACGTAGACAAAATAATAATGAATATACATCTCTCATATATAAAATGTGTTCGATCGAGTAGAGCTTGTGATGTCCTAGAAGAGAAAAGCAACCTTGAGGACTTCGTCACATCGCAGTATGCGAATCCAGCCAGCAGTCTTGCAATTAGAGGCGGCATCAGTGGACCCTTTAGAAGATGCCTACCGCGCTTCTACGAGGTGCCTCAGCTGATTAGGACCCCTGTTGGGATCCTTGCCCGCTAGCTTGCTCAGAGCTTCGAATGGAAGCTCCCTCCAAGACCACACCTTTGCTTTCAGCTCGCCACAAACTGCATATGCATACATGCTCTCCTTGTTTGGCTCCGGGTACAACTACTCCTCAGATCTCCTAGTTGCTTGACTTGCGCTGGGTTTCCCAAGCACCCGAACACTGGCCGTCTCATCCACTTAGGCAAGCAGCCAAGCTTCTACAAGTCTCATCTGATGTCCGGCCGCACCAAATCTCCTGCCTCAACAGCGTCGGCGTCCTCGTCGCGCAACGCCGCTCGCCGCCTCATCAAGGAGCTCGACACATGGCATGCAGAGGCACCGGAGGAGAAGGGGATCGAGCGCCTGGGGCCCGTCTCCGAGGACGACCTGCTCACATGGGAGGCAGTCGTCAACGGGCGGGGCGTAGGCGGCGGCTACGATGGTAAGTCTCCTGCTGCTGCTGCTGCTCCCCCATTGTATATATCTATCTACATGCAAAGCACACAAGCTGACGTAGACCCCCGCGCGGGTGCGTTCTCACAGACGGCCGCTGGCTCCTGCACATCTCCATCCCGCCGACGTACCCGCTGCAGCCGCCGGCGATCCGCTTCGCGACGCCGATCGTGCACGCCAACATCGCGCTGCAGACGGGCGAGATCTGCCTGGACCTGCTCAAGGACAAGTGGACGCCGGCGTACTCGGTGCTCGAGTGCGTGCGCGCCGTGCGCATGCTGCTGGCGTACCCCGTGCCCGACAGCCCGCTCAACGTCGACGTCGCGGCGCTGCTGCGGGGCGGCGACGTCCTGGGCACGCGGAGGCTGGTCGAGCTGTGGTGCAGCGAGGGGGAGGGCCGATATGATGGGAAGTAAGGTGATCCACATCGGTAGGTGTGAATGGGCTTTCGGGGATAGGTTTCTTAGGAAGATGTACAAGAGCGTTCGTGTGGGAGTATCGGTTGATGGTGTTGCCTCTGGTTCAGAGCGTGGAGTTTGGTTGAATTGCTTCGGGAGAACATCATAAGAAGGACGAGCCGTTACATCCTCAAACACAGTATATATCATCGCAGATATGAGGTATATGGCACAGATATAAGGCTACCGGCAGATTGGGTAGGACCTCCACAAAAGCAACTGCTATTCACAGTTCACATAATGATGGAACCATCTTCAGAGCGTATAATCTTTTGAAATGATATGCCATCAACTAGAACACGTCTATATTGCTGTACACGCAACAAGCTAGCATCTTTAGATCTCAGTCGTTATCGTACAGGCCACCCACCATATTGCGAGCCCAGTCGCGAGCCCAGCCCCTGAGCCTGTGATGTGGCCCGACTCCCAGATTCCGTGGCCGCATCATCTTTTTGATATACTACAAAGAACGCCTGCCTCGAAACACCCCGCCGAGGATGACATGCTGCAATCAAACTCCCTATTCTATATGTCCCCCCTGCGAGTCGACCGCCCGATTGGGATAACGAAGTGGTACCGCTGTGATGTCGGAATCAAAGGGAATGGAGTTGTAAACCCGTTAGGTGTGGGTATTGTAAGAGTGAAAAGTCATGATAGTGGAAACAATGATCGCTGAGATGCCGAACTAAATCTACTCATTGTAGTGGTAAACCTACAGTCGCATGTTAGCAGGTGGAGGGCCAAAGAGGGTGATCAGGCCTGGCATACCTTGTAGTTCGGCAGTCCGGTTGGATGCCACCCCAGTCTCTTCGCCATCTTCGCGAAGCCTTCCGTCTCAATCAGGTTATAGAAAGAGAATGCAGGGAACATGGCGCCGTCTCTGTGGACGTCTGCCTTGACGAGGACTGCAGTACCGCCCACACCATCCAGGGGTATCTCTAGATCCCTATCGGCACCTGCCTCATACAGGTACGCCATGAGGGCTCGATAAGTCGGCATCTCCGCATAGCCCTCGAGTAAAATATCATCAGGTCCCATCCTCGACCGAAGATCTTGCGCGGTCGGACTGTCTTGCCAGTTGTTGAAGTCGTATGGCCGCTCGTCCTGCTTCTTTTGCTCAGAGTTGTAGAACTTCTGGAAACAGTTCGGTACGACAATGGGCTTGTCATGTGCCGCAAGATCCTGTATCAAGGTAGGCGGTGTCTCGACAATATCGGCGTCCAACCAAAGCACCCAGGAGGTTGCTGGTCCCAGGGTCGTGAAAAGGAGTGAGTTGCGTGCCTTTGACATGGCTGCTCTGCGCACCTTTTGATTCTGCATCTTGTGCCTTTCGCTCTCGTCTTGAGAGGTCAGGGGTGGGTCGAAGTCCTGCCTCAGTATGATTATGCTCTTGAATCGGTCCTTCTCGGGGCCCTTCTGGGTCTCTGCAATCTGTGCTTGTAAAGCTGTTGTAGCCGCATTGCCTTCTTTGTTCTTGGGCAGAATGAAGCCCAATGTGATGAGCTCGTGAGGGTAGGACAACCGCAGGAGATTATCCCAGTACTCCTGGTAAAAGCGGGCCATCGGAGTCAGAACGAGAACAGCCTCCTTGTTCTCGACTGGGGTGGCCGTGGTAGTGATGTTGTTCATCTTGTAATGGGTGACGGGGGGTGGTGCGATCTTGCCGTTGGCAGACTTGGGCGTCTTGCGAAAGGGGGATGTCGGCGGTGATAAGGGATGGAGCGCGGCGGCGGACTTCCTGGCAGCAGAGAAATCGCTACTGCCAGGAGATATGAGGAAGTAGAGGATGAAGATGCATAGGACGGCGCCGAGAAGCAGCGTGAAGGGATTCGCCTTCTTCAGACGGACAGGCCCCAATGGTCGCGCCATGTTGGGGGTTCGTCGGTTTGTCTCACAAGCCAAGTATCCGGAATGACATAGAAAAGACACAGCGGCCCGCGACGCCTCCCTTTTCCAAGCTGGGAAGAGAGCAACTTGGTGCGAGAGGGCGAGCAACGTTGCCTGGCACAAATCCGTGTCGCGCCGTGGTGATGGCAGCTGGATTGCCTCGCTGGCGGTTCGTTCGGTCGTTCAACGTGGATGGATAGAAAAGGTCGAATACGAGCTGCCGCCAGAGACAGACACGAACGGGACTGGTAAAATTGTATACTGTGGTATGTCCCCAAGCCAATGTGCTACTGGGCCAAACAGGCTTAGCGCACAGCTTCAGGGAGGGAGGGAGAAGAGGGACCAGCTGCCAGGGGTTGTTGCCTCTAATTCCTCACCTTAGCTGCTGAGCAGCATGCCGGGACATGACTAAGGTCACCACCTACTGGGCAGTAAGGTAGGGCGCTGCTGTAAGAGTGCCCCGGCAGCGAGATAAATTCCGTCCCGGGGCTGAATGCTTCTGCTGGATGCTGCTGCAGTACCTTCCGCAGTAGCGCCTTGGCTTGCCTTGCCTTACCTAAGCAGGCTGCCCCTAGCAGTGCGAAGCTCAGACGCGTGCCAGCAGAGCTGCCTTGAGCTCCAGAGCCCGAGCCTTGCCAGACGACGACACCTCAAGCCAACATCATCGAATCCACTCCTTCATCGTCGGCCATTTCCTGCCCTCCCCTTCGCCCTTTTGTATCAACTCCGGCCTTTTAATACTCTTCTTTTTTCCGACGTCACTCACTTTGACGCTCTCACAACTGACCACACCAACTGACCCCGAGATGGATACCCTCGTGGCTCGATACAGCCGCCCGGCTTTCCACGAGCCTCAGGCTTTCTCAGATGAGGATGACCAAACATTCAGCGACTCCGTTCCCAGCCTAAAGTTCGCCATGCCGCCGGTAGCACAGGTATGATTCCTATCTCTCTCTTGCACGGATAGCTCGATGGCCTCTGGCTGTCCTCAAGCAGCTGCAAGCTTTAGGTAAACGCTGACATCACGTAGCCTTCCGCATGGCTTCGCGCCGCATCAGATGACCGATCAAACCCAGACTGCCCCATCAAGATTGCCCACGGTACGACCACACTTGCCTTTCGATTCCAAGGCGGCATCATTGTCGCTACCGATTCGCGTGCCACCGCCGGCAACTGGATTGCGTCGCAGACTGTCAAGAAGGTTATCGAGATCAACAGCTGCTTGCTAGGCACAATGGCCGGTGGTGCCGCCGACTGCCAGTACTGGCTCGCCTGGCTGGGCATGCAATGCCGTCTGCACGAGCTCCGTCACAAGCGCCGTATCTCCGTCGCTGCCGCCTCCAAGATCCTCGCCAACCTCGTCTACCAATACAAGGGCATGGGCTTGAGCATGGGCACCATGTGCGCCGGTGTCACCAAGGAGGAGGGCCCGGCGCTGTACTATATCGACTCGGATGGCACTCGACTGGCGGGCAACCTGTTCTGCGTGGGATCTGGTCAGACCTTTGCGTACGGTGTTCTGGACGCTGAGTACCGGTACGACCTGAACGAGGAGGAGGCGCTAGAGCTGGGTAGACGGAGTATTCTGGCCGCAACGCATCGTGATGCTTACTCTGGTGGTTTCATCAACCTGTACCATGTCAAGGAGGAAGGATGGGTCAAGCACGGCTTCAACGACACAAACCCCATCTTCTGGAAGACCAAGTTGGAGAAGGGCGAGTTCACCAACGTGACGAGCGCGCTTGATTAGACGTGGGTGCCTAGCACGGATCGTGCGCTAGTCGTGGGTAGAGGAGTTTGATACACTACTTGTCACAATAGTAAAGGCATCGTCGTGGGGTGGTCCAGGAGGAATGCCATTGTACCTGTACAACAGATAGGCATATGAATCGCAGTATGCAGCTGCCTCTCGATTTATCATACATTCTATATGGGTATTCTGAGTTGTGATGTACATCTGTGTCTATGTTACATTAGTATTCAACCAGCCATCGGCGCCGAGTATACCGCCCTCTTGTTCTGGATCCAACGGCCACTTCTTCCTAGCCAGAACCGAGAGATCTGTTCGCCACCCTGCTTCGTACATCTCCATCCCCGTCCAAGCAATCATCGCTGCATTGTCCGTGCAGTATTTTATCGGTGGCGCAACGATCTCCACGTCTCGAAATCCACGCACGTCCAGAAGTGACCGCAAGACATGCCGTAAGAATCGATTGCTCGCCACTCCACCGGACACGACCAGCGTCTTCACGGCAGAGACCGAGTCGCCAGCGTCTTGCTTTTGCCGTAGGTTCTGCAGGGCATTGACGACCCGGCTGCCCAGGTGCTCGAACGCCATCCGCATGGTCTCGCGCGCCAACACCCTGCGCTCCGCATCGTCCATCGCGGCCCCTCGGTCCGTCACAATACGCTGTGCGATGCCGTTCAGGCCGGAGAAGTTGAACCTGTCCATCGACCGGGAGTTCGCCAGAGGGGCTTGCAGCTGCCAACCCCCGATCGGGTAGTCAAAGGGCGCAATCTCATCGGCTCGTCTGAGCGGCGGGGAGTAGTGGTAGTCTGCCTCGCCAGAGGGGAAGGTGAATGCCTCAAGAAGCCGCCCGTAGACAACGCTAGATCCGGACTCGGCAGCGAGGATGCTCTCGGGAAGGAGGGCGCGGCCACATTTGTCTACCAGGTCGCCAATGGCAATGTTGTCTGCCTCGGCGAGAATGGTGTGGTCGCACAGGGAGCGCGAGAACAGGAGGAGGGAGTGCCCGCCAGAAACGAGCAGGGAGAGGAACGGGAAGGAAGGCTCAGGGTCGCTATCCTGTGCTGAAGTGTCCGTGGCGGCCTCACTCCGTGACAGGGCCGTCACCATGCGTGGAGTTAGAGCGTGTGCCTGCATATGGTTCACTCCAAGCAACGGCACCTGCCAGGCCAGCGCGAGCCCCTTTGCCGTGTTCAGGCCCACAGAGAGGTTGGCCGTCATCCCTGGGCCGCGGGTCACAGTGACAAAGTCCGGCTTACACTTCGCCTTTACCTCCCCGGCTTCATTCTTGACATGGATCGTTTTGCTGCCAGTTTCTTGCTTCTTGTCTTCTGTCTGTTCGGGCAGGAACTTCAACGACTCCTGAACGAGTCCCGCCAGGCTTCGCGTGTGGGACACAACCGCCAGGGCGGGATGCACGCCACGGAATTCGCGATTGTCGCAGGTGACCTTGTTGTGGTGAAGCAGACGCGCGCGCGAGCCAGTTTTCTCCAAGATGGCGACGCAGCTGTCGTCACATGAGGATTCAATGGCCAGAGTGAGCAATTGGCGCTTTTGAAGAGCGGTGGCACCGTCGCGTACATGACGGCTTCGTTGAAACGCGGCCCTCGCCCCGGAGCCGGCCAAGGGCCTCGCAAAGCGGCATGAAATCCTCATCGCCCCTCAGGTGCCTTCATCTGTGCATGTTGGATTGAGGCGACATGGATGAATCCCTCTCGGTGTGGTTAAGATCTGGAGTGTGAGGGTCGAAATTTTCTGACCTGACGACGTTTGGCGGGGTTTCACTTATACGTCAATTGACTTACACGCAACCAACACATCCATTTTAGAGACAAGCTGTAGCACCGCTTCTGAGAATAATGTGCTGCCATCTATTGGTAACCCGGTTATACACTTGTTCAATGAGACTCGGTAATCTATCCCATTTCTCAACCTACGGAAGTCAGAGGTTTGGGGCAAGGCTGTTATCAAAAGCGATTTAATTAAGTTCAGTTATGCATATAAGCTTGCAACACAAGCACAGCATCCCAATGCTACATTACCATGCTGATGCCATTTTCTTACCTAAAATGCGTCCTAGTTATGCAAGTAGTAAAACAAAGGCTCAATCTTCTCTTAGCTGATTCCCAGAGTCTTTCCATTCTCATTCAGGAAGTTAACCCAGCTACACCGACAACCTCCAGTTCCTCCATCAATACCGCCCAAGCTCAAGTCTGCCGAGAAACCAGGATTGATCCGTGGTGAATCGAAACCGACATCGTTGGAAATCAACTTTGTGTTCGTCCGGTTGATGTGCTGACGGTCGTCCACGCCGTAGTAGAACGACGCCTTCTTGCTGTAATCGCCACCATGTGTATCGACGCTGACGGTCACGGCATACGGCATCGTGCCCGGCCGCGTGCTGTTGTCCGGCGCGCCCTGTAGTAGGTTTGTGCCGTTGCCCATGCGCGTCCAGATCTGGACATGGAATCGCGTCTGCGTCCAGGTGATCAAGAAGTTGGCCTCCGTCTCAAGACATCCGCCGTCCTTGTCTGCCGGGACATTGCCCTGATCGGCGGTATTTTCGTTCAGCGGCGTCACAGACTTGACGTAGAGCGTCTTGTTGTAGTAACTGTAGAAGCCGTAGTGCTCCGTCGGCAGTCCTCGGTCGAACAATCGCAGAGGTTGTTGGAAGGGGTAGGCAAGGAGCTTTGCGGCAGCGCCTGTTCCATCAGGGTTGAGGTCTGGTGGTGGCAGGGAACCTGTCAAATTCACGTCGCGAGCATTGAGGGTATTCTCACTACCACGACGAGCCAGAGCCTCAGGCAGCATGTTTGGGCCAGCTGTCTGGTTCAGAGAATCAAAGAAGCTGATGAAGAATGGAGTTGGCTCGCCAGCCTTGCGGTCAGAGACGATACCATCGGTCGTGTTTCCGAGGAACCACATCTCTTGGAAGGAAGGTGGCAGCGGGTTGGGTGCAAATCCTTCATCGAAAGTTTGAACGTCTCGAGCAGCCAGAGAACCGTCTGTGCCATTGCCTTTATTTGCATTGGCTGTCTCGTTGGCCCTCTCGGCCCCAGTCTCGAGAGTTTCTTGCCCGTTGCTTGTGGGATGCGGTGGCACAGCGTCCTTGACATTCCACAACTGCTTCGTGCTGTTGTCATATTGAATCTGCATGATGAATTTCGGCTGGTTGGCCTTGTAAGGCTCGTTTGCAGCTTGCTGTTCCTTGGGTAGCGAGCATGTCCACAAGGTCAGGGGTTGAGTACATCCTGTAACTGTAACCGGGTTCTCTGGCCCAACGACAGTGGACATGCCAGTGGGCATTGGAGGAAAGTCAGTCAAATTCAGCCATCTCGTGTCCACTGGAGGACTGCTGTGATGTTTATGGGCCAAAGTAACAGCAAGGACGACAATTAGGATTATGGCACCAATGACACCACCGCAGATGGCGAGGCATATCCGCCTCTTTTTTCTTCCTTCGCGACCAGGTCTACCATAGCAGCCATTCTCCGGTATACAGGCGCGACCCTTCCAGAAGCCACCAATCTTCCTAGCGATATAGTCTTCTTTCTCGTGCCGCCTTCGCCGCCGTTCGGTCTTGGCTGCAGGAGACCGTCCAATAACCTCAGCAAAATGCTCACCAGTGACAAATGCCCCAGCCGGTCTATCGGGCAGAGGCGTGGCTCGCGAGGCCGGTGTCAGAGGTACGTCCGTCATGCTGATTGCGCCTTGGGATGTCATCGTCCCCGCCAGTCCTGGTGTTACCGGGCCGGGAGAGGGAGGGAATTGATTCGCTAAAGGGTGTCCTGGAGGGAAGACAGCACGGTATCTAACCACATGCTGCTTCGATGGTGGGGAGTATGGCGGAGGCTCTTCTGTAGGGATTGCTTCTTCCTCAGCCAGAATTTGCGTCTTGTCGATATGGCTCTGTTGCTGACTATCTGGAACTTGAGGCGAGGATCGTGACGAAGATGCATTTGTGGGTGTTGGCTCTCGGATAATAGGAACAGACAGCGGAGCGGGCACATGTGCGCGACGCGACGATGATGCTTCTCCGGTCTCTGTTGAATTCAACGGATTTCGGGGTTTCTTCTCATCTTTTCCAGCCCACCATTCATCCGCAGCTGGGCTGTCATCCTTGGCGCTTCGTGGATGTGCACTGAATGGGCTTCCACGTTCACTGAAAGGTGTTCTAACGTGATCCCACCACCCAGAGCGTGACTTGGTTGTCTCGGGAGATATTCTTGATACAGCAGACTTTGGGGATTTGCGGCTGTATATCGGACTCCCGTCCTCTTCAAAAAGAGTGACTGGGGTAAAGGAGTCATCATCGTCCACTTCCTTGGCAGGCTGGGCGACATGTTCCTTGAAGTATGAAGGAACAGCCGGGACAGGGGGAGCTGATTGATGATCACCAAGGGGGCTATTTTGGGAATACATACTGGATGCCGCTCGCGAAAACCGTGAAGGTGAAAAGCTGTCCTCTGTGTCGGGAGACCAGACTGACTTGAACTGCTGCGGTGATGATGAGGATGGAATTGGTGGTATCTGCGGGGCTGTACCTGTGGTGGTTCGGAAGTCAACTGGACTTCCCAGGACAGCTGTCTGTGGGCTGATGACTTTGTTCACAAGGTCGTCAGAAGGCAGAGAGATACCAATGACGATGGGCCTGTCATTTGGTGACAGATCCTGTTGGAGAGACTTCTGAGATGCTTTCTTCTTGTGTCCTGTCTTGGACGGTCGTTTCTTTAGCCACGCCCAGCTGCCCACTGTCGCTGATGTGGGATCGCCCTCCAGTGCTCTCAAAGCAGCTGCATCCACGAATCTTCCTGTCCTCTCGTCTTTTGGCCCCGCCGACTTCAGTTGCTGGGCGATATGCTGGTTCCGCTGAAACTTCGTCATGTCTGTGACTAGCTTGATACCTGCTTTTGCATTCTGTGCCTTCTGCCTCTTTCTGGACTTCAATCTCCCGATCCTCTGAGCAGATTGCCTTATTTGTGATATGTGTGTTTCGGACCGCCTGGACGCCTTGTCCTTTGATTTTCTCGGCGACGCTGACCCCCGTGCCATGAGTGGTTGTTCCATCGGAGTGACTGTTGTATCCATTTCGTCGTCGTCCCAGTCTTCCCAGTCTTCGCGGTCCTCCTTCTGGGCTACATGGTCGAACGGCGTGTCAAAAGGGTCATGTTGGAGCGATCTTAAATCCTCCATATCGGTTTACTCCTGATAATTAATCGCGGAAATAATTGCGGTGCATAGGGAGGGGAAGTAGAGTTTGGAAATCAGGAAAGACAGAAGAGTCTCGAAATCCTCGATTTGTCAAAGTTGTCGAGGGTTGCAAGGTATTCGTGCAAGGCGGTTGAGAGTTCCAACTCGAATAGCTGAACTAAGAGGCAACATTCATTGTACTCTAAATGAGCAGGACAGAAGAAGAACAATGAGAGTTATTGAAAACAATAGAAGCCCATTCACCGCCTCAGGTCCGTGAATAGCCATCAAACAATGAGCAACAATATGAATGGGAAAATCGAGAATAATGACTGTAGATCGTCGAACGACTGGAAACTCAGCCGACGATGAGAGCCAAGCACTACTTGGCCATCGAGCTATACCCACAAGTAAATCGACTCATCAGACTGCCGCGCAAGACGAGATATGACTGGCGCCCTTGGCTGAGCGGCGTGCCACGATGAATCTCGGATGTTTGCTAAATAAAGGCTGGTCGCGAATGACCAGCGTCAAAAGCAGTCATTCAAGGTCTCTGCGCTGGGTTCGTTGCAGGGAGTGTTTTGGAAGTTAAGCGCTGCAGATGAAAGTGAGAGAAGGATTGGTTGTGGGCGGCCCGCCCCAAGCCCGTAGTTGGCCTTTGGTGCGCTGTAGTCGCGCGGCCTTCATTCAAGCGACCAGCCAGGCTCCAATTGAGTCTTGGCGATGCCCTCGCTTGTGGGACAAAGGCCGCCACTCTCTGCGTCTCAGAAATTGCGTTTTACGTTGGAGGGCGCTGGTTGTCTTTGTCTGCCCATGTATACCGGCCACTGGTGGAACGATCAAGCGGTCCATCATGAGCGCCCTTCAGCGGCGTGCCGTCCAGTGCCTGAACATTCGAGTGTGGAGGTTTTGATGGCGCTGACGAGTCTAATCAACCAGTGTGCAGACTCCGTGGACGTCGAATACGTGGATTCTCATCTACTTGTTAGACAAACATGCGTATGAGTTACCAACATTTTATGATTGTCATGAGGTGTAGGGCCTTGACGGCGTGCACAAGACATGGTCAAGATCATCGTCATTGGATCCAACAACTCGAAGCTGGCCGACGAGAAGGACCGAAGCATGAAAGCCTTGCTATTGTATTTTGGTTATATACTCTACATTCCATCGATAGCGAATGCATTGTAGTACGATCAACAGATGGTGGCCGACGCGGAGTCGACTGTTTCATCGATTGACTGCTGCGGGGGAAATGAACATGCTTCAGCAACTTGAATATATTATCACAATATGTGTCAACGGCAGAGAGCCGTCTACACTCAATAAAAGGCGGCATGAGAGAAACATTGAACGAGTCTCTTGCCCAATGTTGATGAAGAATGAAGACGCAATGCTGTACGCCAGCTTGTGGAGTGCAGGGCGGGAAGATCTCGTCATCTTGAGGATCGCCTTAGTGGGCTGCCAAGCTTCGGGCCAAGACACTGCCAAGATTCTCGCCCGACGTCACTTCACATCTCGACTTACATCCAAGTTGAGCCTCTATAGATTTCAATATTGATGTATGCAAGTTGCTGAAAATCACACTGAATTGGAAAGGATCAGTTGGTGGCATCAATTGAAATGCAATACAATCGAGGGCATGGCAATTCAATTGACAAAAATCGGTGTCAATTTCGCAAGACTACGCTGATTCAATACAATTGTTGATAGCTTCCATCCTCCACTCCAGGTTGAGTGGTGTGCCGTATCGTGGCAGTTTGGGATGGTGCACCTCGCAAAGAATTTATTTGCACACCGACATTCCAAGCGCTAGCTATCGGACAATCTCAATTGTCATTACCCGTCTAGGGTGTCTAGCAGCAAGCCAGCTCTTCACCGCAGCAGCAGCAGTTACACTGGAGCATTTCATTAGACTCTGGTCATTTAAGAGAGCGGGCAGTGCAAAGGGAGATCCTTCGGCAGTTGATCGCAATACAATGCGCCTGGATTTCGGTGTGAAGGGCCCGTATGCTATGACTACCAAGCATCATGACTCCAACATAGGAAATCGAAAGATGCTTACCTCCTCGACAAAGCCACCACGCATCGTCATTTCCGGCTGGGGCTCAGCAGACTGACTTGTGTTAGCAAAAGCTTGTGTTTTACCACCACATGCCCAATTCCGTCGACGGGAACAAGCTCGCAGGCGGACGGCACATTTGAGGGGTTGACAAGCACGTACAGGCTGCTGAGTGATGGTCTCGCCCTGAGCGGTGGCCTCCATGGGCATTTGCTGTTGAGGAGCTTCGACGGCAGGCATGTTGACTTTGGAGAGATCAGGTAGCTGGCACCTAGATTCAATAGTGTAGAAGCGGAGTATTGAGTGGGTGATTGAGTGAAAGACTGATTTTACTAGAGGTGAAACAGAGAAATGAGAAATAAAGGAACGTAGAGGAGCTGGAAGGGCGTAAGCTTCTTATGCTTCTTTCCTCAACGGCAAAACAGGGTAGTCTCCTGGTCAATCTGCAACTGGACGGGACCAAGGGGTTGGTGGCCAGGGCAGTGCAGCTCCATGTAGATACTATCATTCGCTTCCACATTGACCCCCTCCCCCGCTCGACCACGCATGCTGTGGCTGCTCTCCTGCCTTTCAGCTGCGGTGAACCCTGATCCACGGCTGCTTCATCGGCCAACTCCCTGGCGACACTGTCCATATAGTCATGGGGGTACGTTAGGCCAAGCACTGATTGGCTGAAACGTCCCGTTTACACCAGGACAACCTTGGATTGACTGTGTCCTGCAGGCACTTCTCACCACACCAGATGGCAAACCAGCCACAGGATCTTCTCCTAGATGCAGAATGACTGACTGCTTCTTTGCGGTCTCAAAACTGCTTGAATTGAGGCAGGATTCCCCTATCCCACGACACCATTGAGCGGGTTGAATAACGGCGAATTCTCGCTTTGCGGCAAGGATGACGAAGAGCGCTGACGAAGATCAAGGCGCGTCAACTCAACCGACGGCGGGTACATCCGACGTCACCAAAGCCGGTGTCAGCGTCTGGGCTTCACACCCACAGACAATGGGCCAATTCTGAAACCATAGCGATCAGATCAGCACGTGTGTCAAGCTTTTGGTTGCCTTAAGGCGGGCTGAAGACTGGGAAGACAAGCGATTGACCAGGAAAAGACTGCATGCCAACTTGCACTCTGTAGTACCCCACTAGGGCTGAGTGTAGAGAGACTGATGTAAGTCAGGTTACTTATTCCCGAGATGTGACAGGGTCCAAAATGTGAGGGCGTTGTCGGATCCGAGGACAAGTATATGGTTGATAAACTGGAAATCAGTGGCTTTGCAACCTGGAAGATGAGCATCATGACTAAGATGGAGTAGGTATGGACGGACGTCCAAATGACTTCATACCCGAAAAGCATCGAACATAGGTAGCACTAGAACCCGTTGCTCTACAGATAGTACCTAGGTACACATCACGTGAAGAAGGGCGTGATATAGCTGTATTCCTGCTGACGCCCATTGCTTAAGACCAAGACAGCTTCCCTAGCATAGAAGAACTTGCTTGTATTGCGATATGATAGACTAGATTGCCTGAAGAGGCGATTGATTGACAATTGTTGTAGAGGCCACCGGTGTACTGCGTAGCTCCCGCCCGGAGGACGACGGGCGTTTGTTCCGTGTTCCGTTTGACTGGTAGCGAGTCGTCTTTCACATTGACAAAGATCTCTTGGGACATGAATCAGGGCCGCTAAGACCACCACCAATTGATGGCGCTGTTTAACACGAACCAGCAACGTGGGCGACGGTTTGAGACGGGCGAACCCTGTCAAGCCACAGAGTCAGGCCGCCCGCAGGAGATGAGGAAAACACCATTGGTGTTATTCGCCAGTGGACGACGGTTTGAGAATGTGGATACAGAACTCAAAGAGGCGCTCATAGCGCTCACCGGACCGTGCGAAGCCCACATATCACAATCTTACCCCCATCTTATCGGTGGGTAGATTGCTGTGCCTTTGGCGGTGCCGAAAACGTACACTAGAATGTCGCAATTTGAGCCGAGACGGTGAGCAAATGAAATCAAATGAGATCAGATCCGCCCGGTGCAAATCACAGCTCCACTGACAAAAACAAAGAAAGGGAGAAGGGGCCCAAGGGGGGGGAGAGGTAGGTAACATTAGTCGGGTTCAAAACATCCCGTACATTGCGAGCGAGTCAGGACTTCAGCTCTGCAATTTCATGACAGCTGTCATGTGTACGCATTGCTACCTACCTACTTACCAATACGATTGTTAGTGGGTTGTTGTAGAGTGCGATGCGTTGAACTAGTAGAATGCGACCTCGTACAGGAATCACTCTTACCTGGTGAAGTGCAGGCTTATCGCACATGCATTCGAGTACGAGGTTTGTGTCGGTCCGGCCGTGTCAGGTCAGCCTGACAGCTTACATAGTAAACGGATTCGATGCGGATACGTGGGTTACCAAATACCCCGGGCTGGCGATGTGCTCGAGACCATCTAACCAGGCTTATTATTCCTTGCCTAGTAGGCAATTCGCTGTAATCGGTTTCGCACCTACCAAGTTATAAACGCCCTCGAGCCTCCCTCTTCAAGTTGGGGAGCCACCAGGGTGCGATTACTGAGGGTTTGCGAGGGAGGGCCAATCCAGACTCAATCAATCAAGGGGTCTCTGGTCAAGTCTTGGCCCATAACAAATTTCCCTAATACGCGCAAAACAACGCCCATTCCAACTTGGGCTGGGCTGGGCTGCACTGGACTGCTGCTGAAGTTCCTCCTGCCTCCTGCCTCACTCCTTGCAAACAGCACATCCCTAGGCAAACAGGTACCGTAGTCAGTCTGTTGCTTCACCTTGTGAGGTAGCGTTACAGCAATATTAGACGAAGGAGTGCCAGACCCTGAAACATTCCGAAAGGAAACACCAAAGCGTGGCGTCAGGTCTGCGATTTCGAGGCTCCACCTCCTTGGGCTTGCTATCCTCAGGGTTGTTGAGTGGTCTCCGTGCCGAGCGTGGTTCAGCAGCACCGCAGCAGGAGCCCGGTCGCTTGAGATTAGCGGCGTGGACCCCTGAAGATTTTCGTTAAGCTCCCTTTTGGGGTGGGGATCGGATACTCAGCGAACAGATCACCTGCATTCAGTGAGTGGGCAGCTTCCCCTTTGCAGCCCTTACTACCGTATGTAAAGATAAAGGACAAAAAAAGATTGGTGGTGGGTATCAAGTATGTACTGTAGCTGTCCTCATCCGTCCCAAAGTTAACTCAAGTCGACCACCGAGCGATACGAGCTCCGAATTGTCACTTTTCTGCCGCCCGCCGCGCGACCAGCCAGCGCCTCCAAAAACATTGGCACCTGGAAGTACCTCCCTCCTCTACACACCACCCACCACCTCCCGCCTATCTACCTACCCTACCTTTGACCCTACCGACCCTACCGTGCTACACGCCAATCACCATCCTACTGCATACTATACGGTAGTACACTGCAGCTTGTCATTGCAACCCTCGTTCGCAGCAAACGGACTGAGCATCTGCCGCCCCAGATTCGCCATTCACCGACCGACGAGATACCGGTAGATGTACACTCCAGGTTCCCTCACTGACTGAGCACCAACCTCTCCTCCTTTCCTTTTACTTTTGCCTTTGATCGACCTTTGCGGGAGCAGGTTTAGACGGGGAACACATTGTGCGACGAGACCTGTGGCTTTTTGTTTGTCTCTGTGTTTGGTGGCATTGGTGTCGAGAAAAAATAGGGGACATTGCCAAGACGACCACCTGTGCTTTTTTCTGCACTGCCGACTGCTTGGAGGCCAGTCACGGCAACACAAACCTCCGACCTGTCGCAATCGCAACCTATCCAAAAGGGGCCCCAGAGCGCCACCTCTTGAGAACCGCTGGTCGACCTGGCGTCTTCAAACCCATCCTCGACCTCATCCTCGACGACCTCGTACCGTGACAGACCAGCTCCGTCATATCACCGCAGGAGATCGTCTGCCGGCAATCTCACCATCTCATTGGGCGAGAGCGACTCTCATCGATACCTGGGGGTAAAGCCCCGATATCCCAGACCCTATCCCCCATTCCTGGTAAGTTCCGACGATCTTCTCTTCGCCATCGAGTCCTGAGGAGGCAGTCATTAACGGGGCCATTTGCCCTCATGCAGGCACTCCCAATACTCCAATGTCCTTGTCACGAAGTCCATCCCCAGTTCCCGGCGGCGGTTGGTCAAGTCCTGGCCTCAACATTAACAGCGGCCGATCAAGTCCTGCGAAAGGATACTCTGGTTCCAACGGTAATCCTATAGCTTGGGAATCGGCGCGACTAAAAAACATGGGGAGCGGTGGATATCCGTCGTTCTCGACGCAGCACCAAGGTTTCTTTACGCGACACATGCGACGCATATCGAGCAGTCTGCCGCGGTTCGCATCCAATTCTCACTATGCCGAGAAGGAAAAGCTCCAGCGTGGGCGGTGGTCTCTACAGAGCGTTCCTATCCTTGGAAGATTAAAGAACATTGCTGCGCGCATGGGCAGGAAGATGAAGATAAGGCTGCTGATCGGCTTTCTAATACTGTTCTGCATTTGGGTGTTTTACAATTCTCGTCAGTCCCCTTTCCTACGGCTGAAAAGAGGTTATGCTGACTTTTGATAGCCCTCGTATATCACTGGCGACGAACAGCGTGGCTCGGTGGGGGACAGAAGTACGTGATTATTTTGGCCGCCAATGTCGGTGGAGGCGTAATGGAATGGAAGGGCGCACGAGAGTGGGCTATCGAGAGAGACAGCGTTCGGAACAAGAAAAAGTACGTGGCTCGGTGGGGATACGAACTTGAGATCGTGGACATGAGCACCAAGAAGCGCTACGCTCACGAGTGGCGCGAGAGCTGGGAGAAAGTCGACTTCATCCGAATGTGTCTCCGGAAATATCCCAAGGCCGAATGGTAAGCCCTCATGAACTCCTTCCAGCTTTGTATTCATCGGCTCATGTTATTTAGGATCTGGTGGCTCGACCTCAACACATTCATCATGGAGCCGGGGTACTCGCTGCAAGACCATATTTTCAACAACCTCGAAAAACATGTTTACCGGGATATCAATGAGTATAATCCATTGAACATCACACACCCCTTCACCGAGCCTTATCTCGATGATGAAGCACGAAGCCCCGTTGGTGACGGTGACGTTAACTCAGTCAACCTCATTCTTCCACAAGACTGCTCGGGATTCAACCTGGGATCCTTCTTCATGCGCCGTAGTACTTGGACGGATCGACTACTTGATGTATGGTGGGATCCTGTTGCCTACGAGCAGAAGCACATGGACTGGGCACACAAAGAGCAGGATGCACTTGAGCAGCTTTACAAAGCCCAGCCTTGGATCCGAAGTCATACCGGATTTCTTCCCCAGCGGATGATCAACAGCTTTCCACCCGGAGCATGCTCCGATAATGGCAACGATACCCGCATACACTACGACCAGAAAGACCGCGACTTTTTGGTCAACATGGCTGGTTGTGAGTGGGGCCGAGACTGCTGGGGAGAAATGTACAACTACCGAGAGTTGAGCTATTACCTCAACCGGAGTTGGTGGGAGCGCTTCAAGGAAGACTTCCTGGCTCTCATCTGGTTCAAGATTACCGGCCAGAAGGTGAAGTTTTGAGAGACAACATATACCCTTCCGACCCAGTCCTGGTCCCTGTTCATATGGCATTGGACGCTTTGTACTATTTTCTGTCCTCACATAATTGGGGCGTTCGGCTTTTGCATTCACCGGCAGGCACGTTCCATTCTTCGAGGCTCTCGGCTGTCTGAGGCCTGAGCCGCTCATGGCTCTTCATTCGGACCAACCTTTTGTTGTTACTATACCGCGTTTGCATAATGGTCACGGAGCTATGGTGACGCTGGCATAAAGAACGGCGTCTGCCATTCATGGATTGACACGATCACGAAGTCGACGAGGGATTGGTGTTATCCGCAGGCTAGGATCAACTCCAGAAGAGCACATGCAGACAAAGATGGAGGTAGAGAGGAAAGGAGCGGGGGGGGTTTCGACCATTTTTCTTATTTCTCACCCTTATCTCTGAGGAGCCGTGTCATCGAGCTTCCGGGGCATTTCCCACGGATGTTGGAGTACGGAATGGAGAACCACTGTTAAACATATGCATCTTGTACGGAGGCGTTGAAATATTAGACCAGCGCACCTTTTTCCAAAGACATCCTGGTAGATATACAGCTCTATCACGATAGCATCATACAATATGGACGAACCTACGAGGTGATTTAGGCGCTGAACAAGACTTGTGTGTCCCTGCGACACAGCGTATAGATGGTGTGCTACAACAGGCTGTCTGCAGCTTGTAATCCGTGAAGTGGCCTGGTGACAGGACGTGGTGCCTCTCGGAAACCGGCAGCATCTGCAACGGTCATGTCTCGCAAGTCTGCGAGACGGGATGCACAAGCTCGGTTGCATGTCTGACAAGATTGGGCGAGTGTGTTCTTAGTTGTTCAAAGCTGCCTCGAGAGTTGTAAGTGTTTCAACGATATTTGAAAACCGAGACAGCACTGCCAACCTTTTGTGCTGCTGAGTTATAGAGATTATTTCTATCGTATTATGACCTAATACTTTGAGAAGGGTTTTGAGTGATGTTGAAGAGAGGTCCATTCTTGCAGCATCCACAACGACCTCCTCCTTTGCCCAGCAATCCACTAAAATATCTCGGTATGCACGTCAAAGAGTCCATGTGTCATAAACATCGATACGCCTTCCTTGACACCCAGGTAGCGATGTTGGAAGGGAAGTAACCTTATACAAGCCTTATCAGTTTCATGGTATTTCTAAGGAAAGCAGGAGCTATAGGCGCCGCACATTGATCAAAAGGAAAGTACGGGGAAGACTTAGGTACGGAATTGTGACTACTGGCCCCTTTATAGGAAGGAGTAGAGCAGAATAATGCCATCCACACATGGACCTTCCTCGATTTCGAAAATGGAAGCAAGCTTCTGCCTAATTCCTCTGCTCCTACAGGCACCTCTCTCAGGTCCATTATGCAAATACAAAGCAATCTTCAGTTTGATCTGCTTCACTTGTAGTAGGCTCCACGGCTTGACTTTCTACAATTCGGTCGTTGAGATTACTTTCAATCTCCTGCATCGCTCTTTGATCAGCCAGTGCGCGCACATATTGAGACATCCACAGCGTCATTGTCAAGATGGCCCGGGATGGACCAGGTTTCTTCCAAGGCGATGGGGACTGGGATCTGCTCAGCTACGTCCGAGGTATGGCGAACTTTGAAGGAATGACGGACGATGATGAGGCTAGAGCACAAAGATTGAAAGAGCTCAATGACGGCGAGTTTACCGACGTCTTCGATGAGCTGTACCAGGAATACAGGGAGTACAAAGCCAGCAAGTCCATGTGGAACGAAGATGGAGAGAGGGCGCTCGTTCTCTTCTGCATTGTGGCCATGGAGCTCGGGGTCATCTTCACCAAGAAGCAGCTCTATCTCTTGCGAAGTGTTGCTCGCGATCTGCCGACGGTGTTTGAGCAGATGTTGGTGGTAGCAGCAGCCGACGAGTACAAGAACAACGGAACGCCATGGGTCATGGAGAGCCATGTCGACTATCCCCACGTTCAAAGCTCTGGGAGACACTGGGACAGCGACTTTCTCGACCCATTCGTCTATCTAAGTGGGCCTGGGTAAGTCGTTTCCCAATCTCTAGCTGGTGAAGTATCAAGAAACTCGTACTCATAAAAAGAGCAGACACTCCGCCGACGAGCCTGATTACCCCTATGCGCACACCAAGACATGCCTCCGTTGTGGCAAACATGAGCCACAGACGACGTGCGAAAAATGCGGGATAGCTCGTTACTGTGATGAGCATTGCCAGAGGGCGGACCATAAGCTGCACAAGGGATCATGTTGCCGATAGAACAGTCGGCCAGCACCTTGAACTCTGGTCCAGAATTTGCGTTGGTCATGATACTGTTCCAGGTTCTTGATCACATTTATCACCTGGACGAGGCGGTTTACTTGGCACGATCCATAGCTAAATAATTATACTAGGATTGACAGTTGATCATGTATGCATCATGAAACACTTTCGACCGCTGGAGCATCTGATATTCCGGAGATCATATTGACTTTTAGTCCTTTCAAGGGTATGAGTACCTTTCTAGCATCTTGCTGGGCTTTCGAATGAGTTGCTTAGCATACTGTCACATTAGACAAGTAGTCAGGCCCCTAATTGTTTGCAGACCGTCAATTTCAAGACATTTATTTCTGTGTATTGCGCTTAGTGAAAGACCAAATTTGACTGGTTGTGTACCGCCGCGCTGCTGACTTTGGTGACATTGAGCAAGGGCATTATTTTGTAATCGGAGATAATTAGCGTAAAAAGAGTGAACCTAGAATTTCTGCTCGTTGTTATAGAACAACAATTTCTAGACATACGAAAAAGCCGACCTTGAGAGTATAGCTGTCCGTATCTAGATGAGGTTGTCAAAGACGGGAGGTAAGACTCCATCGAGTTTAGATGCTAGAGTGACTCAGTAGTTGGGTGTGTATTGCAAGCAAGGAGGGGAGCAGTGAAACCGTGGTTCAAAAGTGGGGCGGAATTCCAGCATTTCAATGGCGACATGGAACAACGGGCAGAGCTCTCTCGTGATAGGCATTTGGCAAATCTGACTCCAACCTGGCCTCGTCTTGTCCCTGTCCTACTTTCATTAAGCCATGACTCACGACTGAATGCACTCCTTTTTCAGTATCGTGAGGCTCTCTACTTCGTCCTTCAACCTTCTCCGAACCCAGTTTCCCCGCACATTGTCGACAACCTCGAGAGTCATGGCCTCGATCAAAGTCTACAACTCACTCAAGCCCGGCGCAGCGGTGCCCTTCGTGCCCAGGGAGGAGGGCAAGGTTGCCTGGTATGCCTGCGGACCGACTGTCTACGATCAGAGCCATCTGGGCCATGCTCGCAATTATGTCTCGACAGACATCATCCGGCGCATCTTGCTGCACTACTTTGGCTTCAAGGTCAACTTTGTCATGAACATTACAGACGTCGATGACAAGGTATGGTAGCTGGAACTTCAAGCGGTGGCTTGGTCTGACGTCTTCTAGATCATCATAAAAGCCCGAAGAAAGCGATTGTTTATTCTAGAGAAGGAGAAGACGTACACACCCGAGCAGAGTCACAAGCTTGGCACGGAAGCCTTCGTGGCCTACGCCAAGTCCAACCTTCCACTCCTAGTGCCAGAAGATGGTACAACCCTAGACGAAAACAACTATACTGGGCGAAGAGATGCCGCATACGGTCGAGTTCTGGCTGGCGGTACGCTCTCAGGGGAGGGCAAGCCTGGTGATGGAGAGGCAAAGCTGAAGATGCATCTCACAAATATGGATGCAGCGGCGCAGGGACTCAAGAGCGGGAACGTGCTTGACGGTGCAGAGGAAATTCTCCTACCTTATCTCGACTCTCTGTACAAGGAGACTATCGATACAAGCGACCAGACCATGTTTACCGACCTGACACAATTCATGGAGAAGGAGTTTACAGACGACATGGACGCCCTAAACGTTTTGCGACCAGATGTGGTGACACGTGTCACTGAGTACGTGCCTCAAATTGTCACATTCGTCGAGCAGATTGTGAATAAGGGTTTCGCGTACGAGGCAGAGGGCTCAGTTTACTTCGATATTGCGTCCTTTGAGAAAGCTGGCAACACCTATGCCCGACTGCGCCCCGAAAGTAGAAATGACAAGGCGCTGCAGGAGGAAGGTGAAGGTTCCCTATCGAAGGGAGCTGGCGGAAAGAGGCGACCTGGAGACTTCGCATTATGGAAGCAGTCGAAGCCAGGCGAGCCATACTGGCCGAGCCCCTGGGGTAACGGCAGACCAGGTTGGCATATTGAGTGCTCAGTAATGGCTTCCGACAAGCTCGGAGAGCAGATGGATATTCACTCGGGCGGTATTGATCTGGCATTCCCTCACCACGACAATGAGCTGGCTCAGAGCGAGGCATTCTTCTGCCAGCATGATAAAGGCGAGCACACTTGGGTCAAATACTTTTTGCACATGGGCCACTTGTCAATTGCTGGATCGAAGATGTCAAAATCTTTAAAGAACTTCCAGACCATCAAAGATGCACTGGCAACGACGTATTCGGCACGCAATATGCGTATCGTCTTTCTAATGGGCCGCTGGAACGAGGGTGTTGAGATTTCAGAAGAGATGCGAAGACAAGCCGATAGTTGGGAAGCTACTCTTGACGTAAGTGGAGAAACTTATAAAATACTGTTATGCGTCGCTAATGAAAATAGAATTTCTTCACGAATATCAAATCTAGACTGGCTGCGGCTGGAGTCACTAACGGACTCAAGGCTTTATCACTTACGGAAGATACACCTGCTGGAGATCTGACAGTGGAGCTACAACAAGCTAAGAAGGACCTGGAGACGGCTCTAAGTAATTCATTCGATACACCTGCCGTTATGCGCCTCATCCAACAACTTGTCAGAGATGCCAACATCTACATGGACAAATCCGATGCCGACCTTCAAGCAGTAGAGGTTGTTGCCCGGTGGGTGACGAAGATTGTTGGCATTTTGGGTTTAGATGCAGATGCCCAACCACCATACGACGGCCTAGGTTGGTCATCCGCGACTGCTATTGCCGACTCCCGCGTATATGCCGCAGTTCTGGCGAAGGTTCAGGAGGATGTTCTTGCACTTAACCTGTCCGAGCCTTCTATCAAGGCTCTGCTCGATCAGTCACCCCAGTCAGAAGTGGCAGAACTTGAGAAGAGCGGCGAGCGGGATCCCGAGAAGCTTGCGTTGCCATATGTGCGCGCCGTTTCTCGCATTCGCGACGAGCTCCGTCGCATCGTCTCGTCGCTAACTCCTGATGTGAAGAAACTTGTGCTTGCACTCAGCGACCGTATTCGTGACTACGACCTTGCGGATCTTGGAGTGCAGCTTGATGACCAGGCTGACAAGCCAAGTCTGATCAAATTCGTACCGGCAGCGAAACTCATCGCTGCCCGTGAGGAGAAGGCAGCCCTCGTAGCTGAGAAGGCGAGGCAAAAGGAGGAGGCGCGTAAGGCTAAGGAGAAGGCAGACCAGGAGAAGTGGGAGAAGGCTAAGCTGGCCCCACAGGACATGTTCAAGGAGGACAAGAAATACCAAGAATGGGATGCTGATGGGATCCCGACGAAGTTGGCGGATGGCAGCGATCTGCCCAAGAGCCAGCAGAAGAAGCTCAAGAAGGACTGGGATAGACAGAAGAAGCTACACCAGGAGTACCAGACCAAGTTCGGCACGGGAGCTTAGATGGCGAGCATCATATGATCAGAGTCTACGTCTCTCTAGCTAGCATGATCAGCAACAAAAAAGGATTAGCGATTTGGGTTGCTTTGATAGATCTTCTTCGGTGTGCTTCACGATCTTGTAGTGAGCTACTTTGGTAGTCCAATCCACATAACGGTCGGCAACGCGAGCCGGATCGACGTGAGAAGTCCAATAATAAGTTTCCGCACCATCTAGCAAAACGGGTAAAATGCACGCGATTTCCAGGGTCCTGCTTCACGAGGAGCAGCTATTAACCTTATTAGACAACAAGCGGGGTGCGGACGCTGTCATCCGATTTGTGCGAACACCATTGTTCCCTTGCGAGTAGGCAGCCCGCAATGTGCAGTGGCCTGGCGCTGTAACCGACCTGGAACTGCCGGACTCTTGTGTGTGTTTTCTTCGCTGGTAAAGCCAAACCCCATTCGAGGAATTCGTTGTTGTCTCCCCCTCCCTTGTCTGCTGTCTCGTAAACTCAGCTTGGCATCGGGGGGCAGGCGGGCAGGGAAGGTGGCGTCCACACTGGAATGTCCAGCGAATGCTACCTTGTGAGAGTCTTGGCGATACCCCAAGCACACTCAATTGAGAATGGCAGAGACGGAACGGAACGTGGCCAGATGGCTCGCCGGCCTTTCTCTCAGCCCTGGCTTTCCTTTCACTGGAAAGAGCGAGGCACAGCTGGTAGGTGATCTCTTCTTCTTCTTTTGTTATCATACTGCGTATACCGTAACGAATACGCTCGTTGCTTTTTGCACTGGTTGTTGGCTTGCGCCCTGCCGTCTGTTCCGCGCCCTTGGTAGGGAGCCCTTCGAACATCCCTGCGACTCTGTTGCGAAAGATGGTCATGATTTCGTGAAATCTTTGCGGTCTGGTACTCTAGGAGCCGATTTGGCAAGGTCCTCGAGGGCCAGTCTTGCACAATGGCTCTCTCGGTGCTGTACTTGCAGCAGAGGCGCACGAGGCTGATCTTCATTGCGATCCTCATCACCATTGCCATTACCTACTTTAGTTTTGAACGGGAGCTGCAATGGCAGGAGCGTCCGGTAGCGGTCCACGATGGCAATGTGTCTCCCCTCGACGTGGCTGGCGTCTCCGACATATATCAACCGCCGAATGAGAAAGAAAAGGAGTCTGCCGACGACTCTGGCACGCCTAGTGGGGAGAAATTGCCTTCCACCAGCCCGGCTGCTGCATCAGACGGCTCTTCTTCCTCGAGTGACGATTCCAATAGCGACGCTGATTATGACTATGAGCGACCGACATCTGCCAGCGAAGCCGGGTACCCTGTGCCCCAAAACGGCGGATCCGTTTTGCCTTCCCCTTCTCCGTCGATTGAGTGCATGAGTTTCGAGCAATACCAATACAAACGGCCAGAGCCATTCTCAAAGGGCTTTCGACAGTTCCCTTTCGTGCGACCACCGCTAGAATGCCGGACATTCACCGTTCCAGCCGTGGAGAATTATATCAAGAGGATGGAGAAGGTGATCAAGGATCCAGACTTGTATCGACTTTTCGAGAACAGCTACCCGAATACGCTGGACACGATGATAAAATGGCACGGGTTTGCTAACAGGACAGTGAATGAGACTTCAGGAGAATCAGTCGTGACGGACGAGGAGCTTACATATGTGATCACTGGTGATATTGACGCGATGTGGCTTCGCGATTCCGCCAGCCAAGTATACTCATACTTATCTTTCCTGGAGCCGTCGACAGAGTCTGACTCCCTCGCGAGTCTGTGGCGAGGGTTGATCAACGCGCACTCGCGGTATATCATTATATCCCCTTACTGCCACAGCTTCCAACCGCCACCGGAATCTGGGATCCCTCCCACACATAATGGAGCGTATTCGCAGAACAATCCGAATCCTCCTTATAATCCCGCATTGGTCTTTGACTGTAAGTGGGAACTGGACAGTCTCGCCAGCTTCCTTCAAGTGAGCGTTGGATACTACGTGAAGACCGGAGACCTGAAGTTCTTCAGCAAGTACAACTGGGTCGAAGCAGTGCAGGCGGCGGTAGAAGCTGCTGGCGCTATGCGTCTCGGAACGTACGACAAGGACGGAAAGGTGCTGCCGTCCGCTTGGACGTTCACGGGCTGGACGAACCGAGGCTCCGAAACTTTGACCAACGATGGATTGGGGAACCCAGTTCAGGAGAATGGCATGGTGAGGACAGCATTCCGGCCGTCTGATGACGCCACCATCTTCCAGCTGCTCACGCCGGCCAACATGATGTGGGCCAAGTATCTGGAGGAAGCCTCACTTATCATGGAGCAGCTGGACGACGACCGCGCGGCTAACTTAACGAAAGCGATGCGCTCATTTGCCTTTGGCATCCGCGAGGGCATCGATCGAGACGCTGTGGTGCACCACCGCGACTTCGGGGACATCTTTGCATACGAGTGTGACGGCTTCGGCGGCGTAAACCTGATGGACGACTCCAACGTGCCGAGTCTGTTGGCCATGCCGCTGTTCAACTACAGCGAGTCATCGTTCCCACTGCCAGAGAACGTCACGAAGCGCGACTATGCGCGCATCTACCAGAACACGCGACACTTTGTGCAGAGCGCCGCGAACCCCTATTTCGCCCGAGGACCCGTGATCTCCGCCGTCGGTGGCCCGCATCTCGGCCCAGGCAAGGCGTGGCCGATGGCTGCAATTGTGGCCGGGATGACTGCGCTGGAGGAGGACTACACGTTCCTGAGCGATGAGCAGGCGCGTGAGGAGGTGGCGGAGCAGCTGCTCATGGTATTAAACTCGACGAGTGGCACGGGAGTTGTCCATGAGAGCGTCAATAGCTGGAACGACCGAGACTTCTCACGATCATGGTTCGGGTGGGCCAACGGCCTCTTTGGAGAGCTCATACTCAAGATAGAGCAGCATGATAAGATTGGCGGGAGCGGGACGGGAGGACTGTTGGACAGAAGTTGGCAATGATGGATTGGTTGAAATCAATATTTATATATCAATCAATGAGTGCATGAAGTAAACTAACTTAGTGGTGTGAAGCTAAATCCCAACAAGTAGCGGCGGCCGCTAGAAGCTATTGATTCTTAGCCACACTAGTTGGTGTCCTACGTGATTGCCAAGCTACCTAAACCATTTTCACATTTATCAAGAGCCATCACAAAATGGGCGATTGAGAGAAGTTGTCATGAAGTAGATGCTGCCAAGTGGCAGTGAAGTGAATTGTTTGTACCTGCATCCCAAAGCGAGGCTGCCCAAAATAGCTGCTAGACAATAACATAAAAAGCAGCAGACAGTTTGTTGTATATACAAAGAAGCAGAGATTGGAGAAGAGCAGAAAATGATATAGATAAAGAGAAAAACCAATGCTCCCGAATCGTAGACAAACGCCGCTCATGCTATCCAGTCCCGAAAATGCCTTCCAAGACGCTTGCTTGCTTTCCACCGATTGACGCCCTTTTATACCCTTCCTATTGAGTTGTGTCAACTTCGCTCAAGGCTTTGGCCAGCAAAGCTCCGAATCTAAGCCCCGCACCACTGACTTCTCAAGCCCGTCTATGCGATGAAAGACCGCATCACGCGATCTCGCTTTGCAGGTAAACCAGCGTCCTGGTACACCTTGACGGAGTTGATCAGCCAGTAGGCCTCGACGAACGCGCGCGGGTTGTTGGCGACGTAGTCGTTGCAGGTCGCGGCCAGCGATGAGCAGGTAGCGTCCTGGCTCCACACCTGGCCGGCCCAGTCACCGCAAAAGTCGGTGTTGAACACAAGGTTGTGGTTCATGAAGTGCTCATCAATGTTGCACCCGCTGCCACCGACGAAGGTCGCCAGGGGCTGGCCGAAGGCTGAGGTGTCGACACCCGCGCCAGCAGTCGAGTTGCCCGAGAGGGCGGAGGCTTGAGCAGAGCCACGAGGGAAGAACCACACGGAGATACCTGTGCTGGTCCACTCGACAGCATAGACGCCACCGCCAATGCTATTGAGGCCCGCGCCGTAGTTGTTGGTATCGGAAGTTGACTGGCCGCAGCCAATGTTACCGTTCCCGGAGTTGCAGTTGCCGTCCGTGGTGGTGAGCTTAGTTGAGGCCAGCGACCCAGTGTTGCTGATGCTGCAGCCAGCTGAAGTGTGCAAGGTAATGGCGTTGGTGCTTTGGCTGTTGACGCCCTCGATGATATCGATCTCCCCGGAGGAGGGCCAGTTGGGACCGAACATCCACATGGCTGGCCATACACCACAGCCAACGGGCATGTGTGCGATGTCTGCGATGAAAAGCCCCTTGGTGTAGGCCTTCTTAGACGTTACTCGTACTGAGGGTCGGCCGGCTGATGGGTTGTTCGTCCGGTAGTCTACGCCGAGGTAGACACTGCTGCCAACGAAGCCCGCAAGACCGGCCGCATTTGCCTCGACGGCACTCTGATACTGGACGAACCCGTTCGTGGGGTCTGCACCATCATAGAAGTCGAACTCCTGGAAGAAGTTGCCGGCACTGTAGTCATCTTGAAGGGTGTAGGCGGCATTGGCAACACTCGCCGTGACGAGGAGAGTGCCTATCCTGAATATCGATGTTGAGAAGAGCATGGTGAATAGATGCAAAGCTCGAGAGCGAGAGTCTGAAAAGCTGGAGGGCCCGTTACAACCTCGAGTGTTTGATGAGTGAGAGTGAGACCAGCGAGAGCTGTGATTCGAAGGCTGTAGACGAGACCTGTGAATGGTATTGCAAGCAATGAGTTGTTTGACAAACAGGAAGTGGATTCGAAGAAGCTCGAAAGATGGAGCTCGTTGGAAATCGTTCTACCTTAAATGAGTGTAGGTGAGTGTTGACGGACACAAAGGACTGTTCGCAACCACAAAGCTATTCTTGTTCCGGACAATAAACAGCTGTTTGTAGCTTGACAATGGAGACAACGGCAGAATAGTACAAACCGCCCTATAGAACAATAGACTTGAAAGGCCGAGATCAGAACAATAGCGTCATAGCTGCTTTAGAGAGTGACGGCATGCGCAAAAAGGAGTGAAGTAATCGAAAGATAGCTGAAGCCGTCCTGAACACACACAAACCACGGGTCAAGTCGATCATGAGATCAGCCGGAAGCGGGAGTGATGCTCTTCTATATCTTGCAGCCACCACTTTAGCGGCGCGCGGCAGCCTCAGCGCGACTGCTCGCGGGGACAGACCACTGGGTCTGGGTCAGAGATGCTGAGACCTGTGAGACACTGTCTCTTTGATGGGGCTTGGCCGGGGGGTTGGGAAGCCAGAGCCAGCTCAGTACCTCCCAGACTGTCGGCTAGCCCTGCTCGGGCCGTTCTGGACCTGAGCATGAATTTGCACCGTTGATGACAGGACAGGACCGCATGGGACGACCCAGCCACTCACAAGCTCTGGCCTGTGGCGTTAAGGGATAGGCATGGCCGATCTCCCGCCGTCGTGAGGAATGCTGCGGCGCCCACGACGCGGCTGGAACAGGCTAGCACTAGTAAGCCATCGAGAACCTTAAGAAACAGCAGGCATGGCCCAAGCAGACTGCTCATGGTCAAGTGAAGATCGTCCGAATCGTGAAGCCAGATCGAGAGGCTTCAGCATCCAACTGGCCGACCTGGGCAGATGAAGGTAAGGTGATATGTGGGGAGAGAGATAGGGGAGCTGTTTGAGAGAGATGAGAGAGATGGGAGGATCTGCAGAGACGGCGTGCGCAACGTTAGCGGGAAGAGCCAGTCAGAGAGCGTTGATCGCCAGGAACAGCCGTCTGGTAAGGTGACGGAGACTGGACTAGGCAGGTGTCCCCGGCCACTGTAGTTTGTGGAGGTTTGCATTCTTGAGCGAGGCAGAGAAACGATTCGGCAAGGGGGCTTGACTGTGGAATGCGGGATTGGAGCCATGTTTGAAACGCCACCCCCCAGCGACCAATCACAGTGCGTAGAGCCACCCTACCATTCGGCACCCGGAACGCACTTAGACGTCCACTCTACGCCGACTTACACACGTCTTGGCGCCCGGCCCCGTCTTCTTGCGCGGCGTTCAAATTCCGCATTGTGGCCAAGGTAGCCCCCATCACGATCCGCAGCTTCGTATGCACGTCGTAGGGGGCGTGAGGATGGCGGGCGCATCGCGTCGCATTCACTTGAATAGGCCATTACCATGTATGATCTTTTCCTCAGCTTCGTTGGATCTGCTCGGCACTTCAGCTTTGCTGACGTCGGTGGTTCAACAGGGTGCACTCAAGACATCTGTTCAAGACCGATGCCAAAGATAGCATGCCTAAGCACAAGTCTGATCCATACGCGAATAGCTCGATGCGAGGTCTCAATTACCACGTTGTCTAGCCTGTCACCTAAATCAGCTAGGTCAGGTGGCATCGGTTTGTCAAGGGAGGGAGGAATACGACAAGTATATCTCCTCGCGCTATTCCACTCCCCGTGGAGCTTACGACCCTCGGAATTCTCGAACGCGCTCAATTGCTATGGCGCGCTGAAAGAATTTTCTTTGGCAAAGTTCTATGTACTCGATGCATTCCCTACGAGTAAGCGGTTATGGGTCGTTTGACCAACATGGAGGCCTCTGATTGATGGTTTCAAAGTCTCTAATGATTCGTTCTGCTTTGGATGCCACCAACGCGACCAGAATTTTCAGTCTCAGCCTTTTCACGCAAACAGAAACTCGGACAGCAAGGAGTATAACGCATTTCGTTTTGAGCTCTTACGAGTTTAGATCCAGAACGCCAAGCGAAAGATCCGGCTTGCTCTTCCGTGCAAGTCGGCTTACCTGAGTCAAATGGCTGAAATATTTTGGCTTGTATCTAACTCGTGGCACTGCCTCGCACTAACTGAAACCGCCAGTCTTAAACATTGACTCAACAACGCCTCTCTATACACCTCGGCCTAGTCTTGTTCCATGTTGATGTTTTCGGGATAATTCACTAGTCATGTTGAACACAACGTGGCTCACTTCACTGTGTCTATCATAATGTAGTTTGCTTGCGCAGAGCTCAAGTCCCAGACTCCTTTCTCATACATTTTGTTGTCAGCAGTGCAACGAGAATGGTTAAACAGCTATATTCTTTTGTATTGTCCAATGGTATTAATCTAATGCTCGTGTGTCTCGTTGAAATCAGTATGATATCCTGGGTATGCTTGTGTTCAAATCCATGTATGTACTCCCAAGAACGCCAAGCTGTACAGGGTATGCAAAATGTATGTATGTTTCGTGACAGCGTTTAACTGGACAGGTTCTCGCTGCTGCTCGACTGTTCGGCTTCCTCGTCTTCGTCCTCGGCCGATTTATCTGGTGACCATGCGGTGACATCCTCACAGCCCTTTGGAACGCGGCATTGGTCGCGCACGTTGCACGTCTTCCATAGCACCTCACGCAACTCCTTGAAGACCTGCTCTGGGGCATCCATAGCCCAGATTACATCCAGATGCTCAAAGTCTGGGATGACTTTCTGATGCACAACCTTGACGTGCGGCTCGCGACCCCTCTCGAAACGGCGCAGAAGTCTGCCACCGTCAACGAGGTCGTCCTTGCCACAGACCCACAGCGCGAAAGGGGGGGCCTGTTCATTGTACCATGCTGTAGAACCCTTGGGCTTGCGCCTATGGGCTTCAATGGCTGGTTCTGGCACCGGGCTCGCATCTCCCGTCTCTTCCATGTCGGCATCGGCCTTCTTGTCGTTTTGTTCCTTGCTGTCTGCCTCAATGTCTTCGCGCTCTTCAGCGCGCCACTCCTCTCTAGTAGCGAGAATGCATTTGTTTCTCGCGAAACATTCACGTCCTACAAGTTGGTCAGCATCATTCAGGTGCCGTTCGAATTCAAACGCTCTTACCTAACCACCAGCGCATTGATTCCGCACTGACGTAGACAGGGGCGAATTGGAACATCCGATCGTGCAGACCGCGATCCCATCTACTATCGCTCCAGTTGAAGAGGAACCAGAAGACCTTGTACCCCATCCAGCCGTAGAGACGAGGCGGCAGTAACTTGTGCATTGACATCATGAACGGAATAAAAGAATGGATTCCAAACATCATGCGAAACATGGCCGGAGTGATCACTCGCATGAACTTGAAGTACATCTTCCCAATAAGTGGACCAGCATAGGCGGCTGGCGCGAGCGCGCAGAACACGGTCAACTTCTCGCCAAGCTCTGGTCGCTGCTCCTTTGCAAGCGCGACAAGTGCCTGTGTCGTACCCTGAGAATGACATATCAGCCCTATCTTCTCAAAGCCGGTTTCGTAGAGGATTCGGGACGTCAGAGCTGGCAGATCGAAGACTCCCATTTGACGGATATTCCAGCACCACATTCTCGGATCAGAATACTCGAGTAACACGTGCTTCGGCTTGAAGCCGCACCTATTGTTTCCAAGCCACACATCGTAGCCAGATTTGCAGAGATAGAACGCGAGGGAATCCTCGTCATTCACACAGTATGCGCCTGAACTCTGAAGCAGACCGTGCATCAACAGGACTGGAAATTTTGGTTTCTGTTCGGGATTTGTAGGCACTGGCTTCCTTGCTCCAGTGAAGAGATCCGGGCCACGATCCGTTCTTTCCTTCTCATCGAGTTTCGTGTATTCTCTCGGGTCATAGACGTGCCAGAGATCTATTATAAAGCCATCTTCCGTCTGAACTTGAAATTCCTCCACATCTAGTCCAACCCTGCGAGCATAGTAGCCGACATCGCATTTGATCGGATCATGCCCGCCCTCAGTTGGGATATAACCCTCTTCATCCGAGGAGTTTCCTTCCTTGTCCTCTGGTGCGCGTTCCTGCGATCGCCGCCTTTTCCAAGTTCTCTCCAGCTCCTGCCTTGCATGTCGTCTGCGCATCTCCTCTTTGAAGAATGGCCGATACTTGTCTGGATTTCGGAGTGTCAGTCTCATCCACATTCTCTGGCAGACCAAAGGTATGCTTGTGAAGAGGGCCCCAAGAACAATCACGGCCAAAAAGGCCAGACTGAGAAAGAACGAAGACACCCGGAACAAGGTGCACTGCAAATCTCGCAGGAGAGACGGTGGTCCGTAGAGGGGTAGTGGTGGGAATAGCGGGTTGGTGTGAGAAGGGGGCATGGCCCGTCGAAGTGAGCCTTCACCCGACTTCTGTATTGACTTGCCATTGCGCACTGGCTGTATATTGACAATATTTGACTCGGCACTCGAGCTCGACTGCTCGTGGTTGACTTCCAGCGACTTTGTGGCTTTTCCATCGGACTGGACGTGTATAGTCGGCGGGTTATCTCCTTCTAATTCCTCCCTGAGTATGTTGAGCTTGTGCGCTTCTTGAAGTGGAACACCCGGGAGCCGATGCCCCTCAGCCGTTATGATAACGGGGTCGTGCGGTGTGACGAACATGGCTTCGGCCGCAACGTCTGCATGAGCCCCTTCATCGGATGTCTGGTGGGCCAATTTTTCTGATTGTTGCGCGAACTCGACAGCAGTCTGTGCTAGGGATATTGAATGCGCCGAGCGATTCGAAGCGGTTGAGCCGCGATCTGGCGATATCGTCTGCGTCCGCCCCTCATCGGGCCTCGGAGAGAGGTCATTTGCGATCATCTTTGCTACTCAAATTGGTGTAAGAAGGCAACATCAAGAAAGCAGATTACAGAAACAAGACAAACAAAAAGATATTGAAGAGAGAAGGAGGCGCTACCTAAACAAGAATGAGAGACAATGACATAGGACGGGGAAGAAACGCTCCTATTTCTGTCTAGACGCGAGTGCTAGCGTACCAGTCAACCGTCAGGTCTGGATGTCTTTGATAGCACCACCCATCGATTTGATAGCGCCGGACGTAACTTAAAGATCGCATACGCTGCTTCGGCGTGGCTGCGTGGACACATCCAGAGACGTGCGAGCCTAGAAAATCATGGAATTATCAACCACACCACCAATTGGAAGCACAGATCTTAGGCGGGAGGCTGATGGTGCGCCGGCAAGGCGATCAAGAAGCCTGGAATTGCGGCCTGCGATGCAGCAATGCATGGAAGCAATGACATCGCTGACCGCTGCTCTGGATGGGCGCAATCTCAATTCCTGCCTCCTCCCGCCTGCAAGAAACAGCCACTAATTGCCGCTGTCACTTGGCTGCGTCATACCTGCATTTAGTGGCTGTCTTTAGAGGTCTCCAGCGGCCTCATTGGCCGACACTGGCATTTTAGCATGTGAGATCCGCCAAGACCCTCCACCACTTCACACCAGAACGACTCTCCAGCGAGCATTCAGGCTCTGATCTCCGTCTAATGGCCGATGGTCTCTTTTTGATAGCCGCAAATCTCTATTCAGCCCCCTCGCCCCGCCAGCTGATGGCGGTGGATGCTGGCGTGGTATCGTTTGCCTTCAAGGGTGATGTTTGTTCATCCGTCTTAAGTTAGTCTTGCGGTAGTTCGAACAGCAAGTCGACCGAATCTATTCCATGCTGCTGATCGTTATCTGGGGTACGGGTATCTCTGGTCCCGAGCTGTCAGCTTGTGGAAGCCTGAAAAGGGCCGCTGTCAACGAATGAGAGACGTGTTGTTTGGCCATGTCGTGCCTTCAACTCCTTGGTCTGGCTTGTAAGGGCCTAGTAGAATCCGAAGAACATTATAGGAGCTTGAGCAGTCCATGAACTTGGAAAAGTGAAGTGTGTTGTCTTCTTCTTGCTGGGTAAAGCCTCCTGGATCCTAGAGTCATGTGCTTGGGCACGTGGGATAGATGTAACAGGGGTTACGGACGCGAGTCGGCTTCCTCTCAGCGCGCGCAGTGCTACCCGTGGACCGAGGTTCTCCTGCTCAGTATAGTCGTCTGGTGCTGGATAGTGGTGGGTAGAAGAGCTTCCTCACAAATTGATTCTTCTGTCCCAAACTGGCTTTACCTCAATGCCAGCGCCATCAACTGGACTCGTACATCTGTAAAGACTTTTGTCGCCATTGTTGTTGTTAGACACCCCCATCCGGCGCATTCGATACAATGAGCCAGAACCCCTAAAATTGCGGGGAGAGCTCTCATACCGCCCGACTACTTTCCTTGCTCAAGATCACGCTGCCGCTCCACGCAACACTGTGGCTGGTGAGCTGTTGTTGAGCTACTACCATGGCGTCGCTATCTTCATTTGACATAGCGCACAGGAAGCGCAAACGGAGGCGGAGACAGGACAAGCCTGCTATTGCTGCCAGACTCATCCTTGATGATCATGTGAAAGGCGATGTTGGCATCCTGTCAGAGGATCTCTTTGCGGACCTCTTCCCCCATTTGCAGGGTACATTATCTTCTTCTCCCTTCTTGACTACCACCTAGGTATACTGATGGATCTCACTGGTCTAGGCAACTCTCCCGAAGACGAATCGACTCCTCCTCCCGATATACTGCACGTCGCAATAGCTCCTTGGGCCCCAACCTCGTCTCCAGATTCGACAGCTTGGGCTGTAGTACCGGTGACCAAGTCGGCAGCTCTTGCCCACTCGACAGTTCAGTTTTCGCCATCGTCTTATGCTCTACAAGGGTTCGCTGCCCACCTGCAACAGGTTGCCCCGTCGAAACTGTCGAGTCATAGTCGCAGCGGCATTGAGATCCTCGTCCTTGATGTGCTTGCTGTCACTCTCGATACTGTCTTTGTCAATCTGGAGAGAGAACTCGCAAAGAGATTGGAAGATGGAGAAGGGACATTTTTCCGCGACCATCCAACTGTGAACTCCTCGCAACTCAAGGGTAAAGGGGCAGCAAGGCCATCAACACCAGAAGATCGTTTAATCGCAGCTGTCCGTGTTGCGCTTGGAACTCTGAAGGTAGTGCACACCGGGGATCTATTTCCTCTTCCTTTGGCTCCTCACCCGGTCACCCATGTGCCACCAAATCCAGGAAAGGTCACTCTCTGCGAACCAGTCGCACAAGGCATCCTCTCGCCGCATACGAAAATTGTTGTATCCCGTGGCCGTATACACTCGAAAATTTCGAGGGTTGCATCGTCGATACCGCCTGCGCAGAGGCTGAACGGAGTGGCGGAGGACGATGAAGATACTGCGAATGATCAATTCTATTCCGCGGCTGAGGATCGCTACAAGACAGAAACAGAAGCTGCGACGGAAGATACAGATTCAATCACCGAGACAGAAGAGTCAGAGCTGTCAGGTGTAGAGCAAGATGACCTTTCTGACGACTCAATGGACGACGTGTTCTCTCTGCAGGCGCCCACTCTTCCCACAACAGCCGCAAGTGGAGTGTCAACTATGCAGCCCGGCACCCCAATGACAATTGGCCGCGGACGGAAGACAAATGGCATTAGCACCCCCGCGTCTGTGTTTTCGAGCTTCACTGCGACAACAGCTAGGCCAGATCGCCCAAGAGGTCGACTGTTCAAGGCGCAGGGGCTGACTAGGCCCATACCGCAAGAGCTACTTCATCCAAAAGTGGCACCCGAAGACGATGAAGAGGCTCAAGTCTACGTAGATACAAGCAATCTGCCAAGAATCGGTTGTTTCTCAGGCGACTGGGTGCGTCTGGAAACAGCTGAAGAGCCTCCCGTGAACGGATTTGGCCACTTTGGACTGGGGAGTTTCGGCGACGTGGATCACGAGGAACCAAATTGGAGACCAGTACGTGTATTTGCGCTTCCTGAGGGGTATTCCCATCGACCAGTGACAAGAATACCGAGTTCGAAACACACTGGCCGGCGGCTATCTTTCTTCGAATCTCAGATTCAGAAACCATCAAGTCCAACGGCATACGTTTCTCCGATCCTCCTATCAAATCTAGAGAGCACGCCTTACCTCCGTCTCTCGCCTCTCAAGCGACCTCCATTGCTTGGAAAAGCGACACAAGCAAAAATCACTGGTGTCTCTCAGCCACCTTACGCACGAGAGGTGATCTTACAGCAGGTTCGAACTCCTGCAGCTGTGGAGAGAGATGTGCAAGGAGCAGTAATGGCTGGGCTAAAGACACATTTTGAAAAGAAGCTGCGAATTGTCAAGAACGGAGATCTCATTGCAGTTCCAATTGACGCTCAGCTAGGGAGAACTCTTCAAGAAGCCGGGTTAGATGGCCTTGCCGTCGATGATATTCTATCATTGACAGCATCTGGTAAAGCTTCAAGCGATCAAATTCGGAAATATGACGGCGTAGCTTGGTTCAAAGTCAGCCATATAGCCCAAATGAAGCCAGACAGACCTGAAGAAGATCAAGAAGAGGATATCTGGGGCTCTGTCGCTTGTGTCGAGATCTCCGTGACGCACCTTGAACAATCGGGCTCTCTCACAAGTCGCGTGCCGGGCGTCAAGGATAGCAACTGGCAATACTATATTGGCTTAAAGGACGCGCCTAAGCGTGCGTCTGACTCAACACCAGCGCCAGTCGTGGAGCCTGAACGAGGTGTCATCTCACCTTTGCGACGGCAATTACGGGAGCTCATGGCTGCTGCCACAAGTAAACGAGCCATTCACCTAAAGATGCCTCCTGTGGCGGTCCTGCTTACCTCGACTCAGCGGAACATTGGCAAAGCCACTGCTGCAACAGATGCCTGCCTAGACATTGGTCTACACACCTTTGTTCTCGATGCATATGATATCGTTAATGAAGCTGGGTCCGGTGGCAGCGACATGAAGACTGAGGGCTTTTTGAAAGTTCGAGCGGAACGTGCAATGAGTTGTGGTCCCGATTGTTGTGCTCTTCTGATTCGCCACATTGAGGCTTTGACGGCTGATAGAATGGTGTCATCGATGAAGGAGATTCTGGCAGAAGCAAGGGTCTTGATTGCTACAACGACTGAAGTGGACAAGGTGCCCGATGGGGTTAGGGGTCTTTTCACTCACGAGTTGGAGATGAGTGCTCCAGATGAGGGCGAGCGAGAGACCATTCTTCGAAGCATTGTCGATGATCGGGGAGTCTCCCTCGACCCCTCGATTGATCTAGGGAGCGTAGCTCTGAAGACTGCTGCGTTAGTGGCTGGTGACTTGGTAGATGTGGTCGAAAGAGCGGTTGTAGCGCAACGCTCGCGGCTCGAACAACTATCTGCGAAGGCAGCCAAGGAAGGCCAACTCGTATCAGTGCGCGATATACAGGTAGCTGGCGGACCAGCTGCTCGAAGTTTGACCTCTGTAGACTTCGATGTTGCCGTTGAAGCCGCGCGCAAGAATTTTGCTGATGCAATTGGCGCACCGAAGATCCCCAATGTCACATGGGACGATGTTGGCGGTCTCAATAATGTCAAGGATGCGGTGATGGAGACTATTCAACTACCTCTTGAGAGACCAGAGCTGTTTGCCAAGGGCATGAAGAAGCGGTCGGGTATTCTCTTCTATGGACCACCAGGAACCGGAAAGACGTTGCTCGCCAAGGCTATCGCGACTGAATACAGCCTCAACTTTTTCAGTGTCAAAGGTCCTGAGTTGCTCAACATGTATATCGGCGAGTCTGAAGCCAATGTTCGACGAGTATTCCAAAGGGCAAGAGATGCCAGACCGTGTGTCGTCTTCTTCGACGAACTGGATTCAGTTGCTCCGAAGAGAGGCAATCAGGGCGACAGTGGTGGTGTCATGGACAGAATCGTCTCTCAATTGCTCGCTGAGCTCGATGGCATGTCTGGAGGCGAGGATACTGCTGGAGGCGTGTTCGTCATCGGTGCCACGAATCGGCCTGACCTGCTGGATCCTGCTCTGTTGCGCCCAGGCCGTTTTGACAAGATGCTCTATCTCGGTGTTTCGGATACTCACGACAAGCAACTCACAATTATGGAGGCGTTGACAAGGAAGTAAGTAAACCAACAACTCTTTTCAACAAGATACTAATGATATTAGATTCACCTTGCATCCCTCCGTTTCGCTTCGTGCCGTTTCCGAGAAGCTGCCTTTCACTTATACAGGAGCAGACTTCTACGCATTATGCAGTGATGCAATGCTCAAAGCAGTGACGCGACAAGCTTCCTCGGTCGACGCAAAGATCAAGAACATGAATGCTAGTCGGGACCCGAAACATCAAATTACAACAGCCTACTTTTTCGACCACTACTCCACGCCGGAGGATATCGCCGTCATGGTCACCGAGCAGGACTTCTTGGATGCGCATAGAGAGTTAATTCCTAGTGTTAGCGCCGGTGAGCTGGCCCACTATGAGAAGGTCCGGGCCACCTTCGAGGGTGGAAGAGAGAGTCAGGCCAAACAGAACCCACCGCCCCTAGAGCGGCGTCCTGTATCTTCCCAATCAAGATCCAGCTTCAAGGGCAAAGGGAAGGCAATCATGGGCAAGGGCAAGGGCAAAGCTCTCGCTATAGACAGTGACAACGAGTATGATGACTATGGCCTTGGGCCAGAGGGCATAAACGGGAAAAGCAAGGGGAAGGGCAAAGCGGTGGCCTCATTTGAAGACGGCACAGCGAGTGATGACGAAGGCTTGTATGAATAGGTCACATATATGCACGGCGTGTGGTACAAAAAAGGCAGCTCGTCAAATCGAGGGTATATAACTTCACTTTCACCGAGATTATTCTCGTGATTGGCTCTCATGCCATCTCTCAAGCATTCAGTGTTCGCAAGTTTACACAGGCTAATCAACGCCGTCTTCCGCTTATAAAACCAACTCAATATGCAACTCATACTCGTAACGTAACGTCGTAGAGGCGGCCTCGTACTTAGGCTTTCTCTGCCTTCTCCGCCTTCTCCGACTTCTCGGCAGCTTCTTCGTCTTCCTCCTCGGCCTCTTCTTCCTTCTCGGGCTCCTCGAGAATGGTCTCTTCTTTCTCTACACACTCGATCTCTTCCGCGGACGCAGACTCTACTAAGGCGCCTGAAAATGTTGTGATGGGGGCGTCGACATCGGACGGCTTCCAAGTCGCACTAGTTGGAGACTGCAATGTCTGCAGGGGGTTATCCTCACCACCCGCCACCCCTTTCCAGGCTCCCGTGGTCGGTGACTGCAGGCCAGCTGCAGTGGATTCGACCGAGACTATCGTCGAGGGCACGCTCGTCGTCGAGACGTGCGACTCTGGCTTGCCAAGGTCCGCGGCAGTGACCGCCGCTGCCTCGTCTGAAGAGGCCGGAGGGACGGACTTGTCGGCCTCCTTCTCCTCTTCTTTCTTCTCGGGCTCCTCAGATGGCTTGGCATCCTTGCTCCCACCCTTGCCGTAGACCTTATCTCGCAGGCTCTGGAGGTGCACCTGTTTCGCCTTCGCGGCCGCCTCCTCCGCTATGCTACGGATGGGCAGCGTCACCTTAGAAACAGTCTCAACGGCCGCGCTGGCCACAGCCTTTGCCTGGTCGACGGTGGTCTGGGGCTTGTCTTCTGCAGTCGGCAAAGGAGGCGCGGGAGGTGCTGCTGGCGCCGCTGTTGGCGTAGGCGCCGGAGTAGGTTTCTTCTGGATCGGAGGCTGTGGAGGTGCCTGGCCGATGGGTGGTTGCGTGAACTCGTCGTGATAGATAGTGACATGCTGCTTCAACTCGCCATACTCATTCCAATCCTCGATCTCGACAAGATCCTATGTCGGTAGGTCTAATGTCAGCTAGCATGCTCCTGCCCCAAGCTCGTTTATGCCCCAATCAAAGCAGAACAGGCTTGGCGACCAACTATCTGCGCGACAAGCGAAGAAGAGCGAAGAAGAGCCACTTACTCCGAGCACGAGTCCCATCTGCACCAAGCCCGGGAGCTTACGCATCCGGCCGCCCTCGTCCTTACCCGCACGGCGTCCCCATAGCATGCGCGCCTTCTCATCCGTAGCAATGTCAATGGCTTTGAAGGGCACGCGGTTGGCGCGCAAAATGGTCTCCAGCCGCGAAGTCGCGGTAACAATGTGTGACGAGCCCGCCGTCAGCGATGTGTAGATATAAAGCGCGGGGTCGGTCGAGTACGATGCCGCCGCCTTACTACCGCTAGGCGAGTCGGAGGAAGCCATGGTCGGTCGACGGCAGCGTTGCAGGTAGTGGAAAGAATGCAGAAATGGCGGCTTCAGCTAGATACGGAGACGATATTCAAGAGACGTAGTAATGCTGTTCAGGCGAAGTGAGGTTCACGGTTAGGTTGATGAGACGTTGTAGGGGGACGGGCCCGAGACGCTTTAGGAGGGGTCAGGTGGGATGGGTGATACCGTACCTAGGTAGCGGTGCATGCAGGGATGAGCTGTCTGTCTGGTGTCAATGAGTAGGTGAGTGTCAGGCATAACTAAACCGACCCAGATCCAATCGTAGCTTAGGCCGCGAGTGCCAGTCTCCAATTACCTAGGTATGCTTAAGGCGGGATTCTCGTACGACGATTCACTTACACTTTGCTTGAGTTGATAGTTTATCATCGTAACCCATTCAAAAGAATACTCTACGTCACTAAATGCCTACAGTAGAGACTCCCCGGCGATTGATCTTCATCGTCAACAAAGTGCTCCGCAAGCCGAAACGCTCATGTTGCTTATCGATAGTACTTTAGACGGGGTGGGAAGGTGTCCGCTGTACATTCCTATTGATCCAGCATATGATCAACACTCCACACCAGCCAGATTGCATGTTGCTGATCTCCATCTCCAGTGATCTCGATCGGTTTGGTGCAGCTACCACCACGATCTGTCACAGGAGCTTAGATCTCTAGAGATTAGACTCTACAGATTGTCAGCCTAGCTGCGCCGAGTATGAATGGCATTTGTTGTCTCCGTCCATCTTGGCCGTCGCTTGATTAGCTTGGAATATGGACGCCTGGCTTTGCTTTGGAAATTGCTGTTCTCCCAACCCACAATCGCGTGTGGTGCTGTGAAAGCCATATCTCGAAGATGTGCGAATGGAAATCGGCTGAAGAAATGTTTGTAGAGCCTCTAATCGGCCTCTAGTTTACAATATGGCAGGGATTTCCTGCCTGCAACTAACATGCATAGTATTGAGAGACATTGCAGGGCGATGAAAGGAAGGCTAGTTCTCTCAAACGAAGCAGAAGCTCCAACGTAGCAGTGTCTCTGCTCGGCGTCGACCGAGCATCCAGATTGAACCAATTAGAAAGTCATACGCATATTATCAACACCCTGCAAACAACCGCAAAGTGAGCTCATATGTCATTGCCAGCAAAGACAAATAGTTCAGATTCATTGTAGTAGGCAGGAATTCAAAACCATCCGAAGGTCAGGGCTAACTGGCTTTCATGGCATCGCCGAAACGGTCTATTTCCTTTGATAATCGATTTGAAAATAGGCACAAGGTGTGATGAGATGAGCCAAGTCGATTTGAGTATTGCGCATAAATAACATGGCAGCCATAAATGGAGTTGCAATGATGGTGTGTCTACGAGACTTCAACATCCCTTCGCAATCTCGAAACCGAACATTGTACCTGAGCTTCCGCACAATGTGTTTATTTATTCCGGCGAAGCCTAAAAGGCGATCCAAGAGCAAGAAGGACGCCTCTTCCTCGACCCACAGCAATGATCCCCCTGCTACAAGACCTGCGGAATATGCGATATATCAATCACCCACGCTGACTGTGCCAGTACCAATGTCTTTTCGAAATCGACTACCGGAGTCCTACTGGGACGATGCGCAAATGAGCTATGCCTATGTTAACGACATGCTTTGGCAGTCAGTTTCTGGATTATCTCCACCATCTCGAAAACCAAAGGCTGTGGACATTCTGACCGAGAAGATCGAAACACACCAAGAGCTTACCAAGAATAACGGCGAAGTTCTTGAAAAAGGTCTCAGTGGGGTCTCGGAACTCCTGGACAAGATAGAAGGCAATCTCAAAGCAGCAATCAAGGTAACGGACGACAATGTGAAGCTGGTCCTAGATGCAGCAGTGAAAGGGACAGACGCGACTATACAAGCAGTCAAAACCTCGAGCCAAGAGGAGAAGGACAGACGAGCAGCAGAGCAGGTCTATCGACAGCAGAAACAACAGGAGGCTAAACTTGAGGAAGCTCAGGAGGAAGTGTTGCGATTAAAGGGGATGCTTGAGGACGGACAAGCTCGCAATGTACTGCTGGAACTTGACGAAATCAAGAAGCGATTGGAAGAATGCCGGCAAACATCATCATCTACTGCTCCAGAGCAGCCATTTGTGAAATTACTCAATCGACTGGAAGACTTGGTGGCTGAACTGCAACAGCAAGGCCTCAGGGCCAATCACTTCACGGACGAGGAACAACGCCGCTGGCAATCAGGCTGCCGACACCAAGTGGATTCGATCTCGAGAGACTCCTGCCATAGACAAGGTTGCGGTTTCTTGCCGTCCTACTATTATCATTATCATGGAGCCGATGAGTAGTCGGACTGGCATAGAGGAGCTCCACCATTCTTTGGTCACTACCCGTCTCGTCGCCAATGCCACTCGGCAAGATGACCGCACATCGGTTAGTTTAGTCAGAGAGAATCGGTGATGAGCCCTCGTCAATAGGAACGCAACCTTCGTGCATTGTGTCTGTAGTGTGTACAGAGTCGCTCGTCTACCATGGTACCAGGTACGCCCCGGCTAGATCGATATGGCTGCGATCCTTTTCATCTTGCGGCCTTGCCAAATTGGAGTGGGGTGAAATGGTGTCGTTATTTCACCAGCGTCGTCAGCTCCACGACTATTAGGGGGGTTCTCATTTCATAGTCCATTCAAAGAGAACGGACCTCAAGAGGGGTCAACATTTGATAGACTCAGCATGTGCGTGCATCATCTCGGAGGTCCTCTTGAATGGGAGATTCTGTTCTCGCTGTTGTGTCGCTTCAGTCTCCGATTTTCACTCGTGCGACGACGGAGCTGGAGGCTGGAAATTGAGTATTTGTGTAGCAATTTAGCTTGTGTTTCAATACCATGACGTACGGACCACCCAAGGGGTGCGACCGAAACTTCACCATCATGAGATCTGGGATCTAGGGCCAGGGCTACGATGAGCTGTGGCCAGGATCTGGCTACGTGAATCTGTAAAGACGCGACGAGCCAGCTCTCCTTAATCACGCTTGCTGCGAATATCGTGAGCCACAAAAAGCCTCCATCCTGGAATCCTTTCTTGTGTAAATGTACTAGGACCCTCCGCTTGCCCCGTGATAGTGAGCGTGCGCGCGCGACAGGGGCATAGAGTGGCTTTTGGCCCCTCCTTGCTTGCGTGCTAATCACCGGGCGGGATACCGTTGGGTTGCCGCGTGGAAGATTTCCACGTTCATTCTCTGTCGCTTGCCGGGGTTGCTGTTACTCAAGCGTCGTGAGCAGCGTGCCACCTCAGCAGCCATCCGGTTGAATATCGCCACCTCGGATCATCACCGCAGCCCGCAGTCAGACGGATGGCTGAGCGATATAAGAGATATAAAAGAAAAATTGAGCTTTTTGAGGTCTGGCCAGCACACAGGCACAGTTTGCCCAGAACAAACGTGGCACCGCACCCAAGGCCATGAACATGGGCGCGAAGAGGGAAGCGAGAGAAGGCACGAGGATGATTGGTCCCTGCCAAGTTCAGGCTGTCTGCCGACCCAGTCTTGTCAGGCCTGCCGCTTCTTTATTTGAGCAGGACGACAGGGATACTGCCAGCACCGGACAACCTGGGCTGCCCACTTCGGATGAAACAACTGGCTCGTTTGTTTTTAGCCCGTGTGCAGTTGCTCCTCTCCGTACCTGCGTGTCTGGCGCACTCCGACCAGTAGTAGCTCCCGTGTACCTGCGGGACCCACTCTTATCTGCAAGGTCCGGCGCGCCTGCCCTGGTCGGTTTGTTGCCAATGCTTGTCACTTCCTTGGGACTTCCCTGGGGGTCCTTCCCATCCCCCCGTCCATCCCCGTCCACCCCCCCGGTCGACGAAGATCGCCATTAGGAACCTGGCGTGCGTGGGCACTGAGCACTGAGCACTTGCCGTCCCACCGAAATTCCTTCCTTCCTCGATGAGCCACCACTACCACCAGCGCCCGTCTTAGAAAAGGAGGAGCCATCCGCTCCCGCGCATTCCCTCTCCTTCCACCTACACCACACCACAACACCACGTCCCGTACGGTCACTCCTTTTCGTTCGCGTCTGGTTCCACTCTTTCACCCATCGCAACATTCAACAACGACGACTTGCTTCGCGCAAACTTACACTCTTTTTTCATATCATCTCTCGCACGATATCCTTACGGACTAAACGAACTGTTTCTTCGGAACCGCTCTTCTTTGTTGGCCATCCATTCATTCGTCATCTCGAACAGGCTCTACGCTGGACCTCAAGCCGGAATCGATCTTCGACCCTTTGCGATACTCAACCGCCACGGTCGATTTTGAATAGCATCAATCGCTTGCATTAGCTACACATCAACCTTGCTTATCGAGCAATCGTCATTCAAGATGCAGATCACCAACATCCTCTTCAGTCTGCTGGCCGCGACTGCCACTCTGGTCGCCGCCCAGGACACTATCACCACCGGTACTACCACTTCCACGTTCACCCTGACCAGGACTGTTACCATCACCTCCTGCAACCCCAGCGTGACCTACTGCCCGGGACGGAACACCACCACCAGCACCAGCAGCTCCACATCTTCGTCCGCTTACTACCCCGTATCAAACTCGACGGTCAGTGCTGGCCCGACTGCTTACACCAACACCACTGTCTGGGTCTACCCTACAAGCACCCCCGTTCAGACCACCATTATCGAGGTCAGCCCGACCACCACATCAGCTCCTGCCGCCACTGTTACTGGCTCCGGTGCTGGCAGCCTCTTCGTTCACGGTGGTCTCCTTATGGGCGTCGTTGGCGCAGGTATTGCTCTCCTGGCATAAGCAGGGAGCATGACCAATAGCCTAACGGCATACATCAGCGCCGTTTGGCTCTTCAATTCTACCACAGCGATCAATCGTATTGTTTAATTCTTCAGGGGGCGAGTCGATTGGAGTATTTGCATGGCAAGTTTTGATACCACGGGGCATTTGGATTCAACGGCTACTGGCTGGCATATCCTTGTCTTGTCAACCTTTTTTTTTTTAGACGGGGAAGCGGTTTGAAGGATCTATAGCCGCGGAGTCAAAGGTTTCTTGTTGCATACTATTGACATATCGAACATACTCGACACGAAATGGAATGATCAAACAAGCTGCACTTGTTTTCGCGTGATCATAAACATGTTTGCCTACTGTGCCCATTGTGACCCGACCCTGGCCTTGTACGAGCTTGGTGCAAATTGTGGATCGAATATCTGACATCCTGTCTTGAATCGAACGCAGCATCTCCAGCTACTTGTCTATTGAGTCAACTTAGATACTTGGAGTGGAATACCGCTTGATAGGCTCAGGTCGAGACACGTCACGATCTGATAAGTACCATGATATACAACCTTGACGTAACCAGTAATTCTCCCAGATATAACTCATAGACTCTCACATGTTTTTACCTTCCATGAAGCATACGAACAATTGTCCCTGAAGCCTTTGGATCACGCGGGCTTAGAGGCATGATGCTCCCGCTATACACATCGTTGCTAATCACCTTGAGCCTCTCTTGCGCCGCGCGAACGTCACACCCGAGCTCTCCAGATTGTTGCGGTTCGGACTAACATCAGCCCCTTTAATGAGCCATTCCCATGTACGCCTATACTGAACTCGTTGAAGTAACAAGCACTTCATATCAAGAACCATTTTCCAATGGCAAACAAGACAAAGAACTACAAGCATTTTCAATGCTGTTCGCTTGATAATATATCAATCAGTATGGCAAGGATACTGGGATGGAAAACTTATGGGAAACTCATCGAACATACACCAGTCGTTGTTGGAAACAGTATAATGAGTGGGTCTAAACTCTAGCTCCCGCCGTGGCTTCACCACATATGGCCCATCCCTTCCAATCTCTATCATAAAAAGACGACATCGGTCTCTAGCTATATGCTTTCGCATTACATTTCCGGTCCTTCAGCCATGTCGAACACTCTTCATGCCGACTTTTTCTCTTCAAACTAATGAAATAAGGGACAATGCCAACCATTATGCAGACAGTAAGACGCTTGATAAGACAACGGAGTCGAAAATGATATGGGAGATAAAGCAGTCCTTGCTGTTCCTTCCCTTCCAGCTTCTGTCTCGCTCAAGATAATGTGGATATCTTCCGCAGCAACGAAATATGAGAGACGAGCAACTGAATAACCGCGACCTCCAGGGATTTCAAAACTGATACTATGTTCAAAGACCGCCACATTCAGAGCTGTGAAAGTGGAAGCCCCCCGCTCGGTATCTCAGGAATTGTTCGCTCAATATATGGTGCAGTGATGGCACCACAATTCTTTCGAGCGCTCTGAACCCCCGGCCCAAGGCTTCTCGGTGACGAACATCACACTGTGTTCAGGCCCAAGAGCTGGTTTCGGCCAAGCCTTCGATGTCATCGTGAGCACTATTGCTGCAGCTCAGGTTGCGGGCACGCCACAGCCACCGTCCTTGCACCTGTCGCAATAGGCTTGGCTAGGTGATACTTTTGCATCACACAGGCATCCGGCTGCCGTGTGGTGATTGCAAAACTTGAGTGATAGGGTGGCCGGCTGCATTTCGTGGATCTTGCGTGTACTTGTCCACCAAGCCAGTTGTTCTTCTCGTCCCAGTAATGGCACGCTTTCCTCATACGGCTGGCAATACAATGCTAAACTTGGACACCGAGTGGTCGCTTTCTTGTTGGGGACCCAACTGCAACGAGGCAGAGTAGTTGCCAGGATGTCTTTGGTCGGCAAAGCTTCGACAATCGAGACGATTAGAGACGAAGCTGAGGCGCAGAGCAGAGACAGCACAAGGGGCCTGTCAGACTTATAAAATATGAGCTGCAAAAAAGGCTGTCGAGCTTGCTACCCAGCCCAAGGCTCTCGCCCCCTGTCAAGGAGGGTCGAGCTTAGGCCCTTAGTTCTGCATACAACCTGTTTTATATCTCTACTGGAGTGGGTGGTGGTGTCGCGCAGGGCATTGGGTGCTAAATGACAGCCAGCCGCAACCGACCTTGACTCGCGATAAGTGCGCTGTTGGTCGCCTTACACAAGGCTTCTGTCATATCTCACATAGTCCAAGCTTTCGCTTGCCTGGCCTGCTGCCCTCAGCAATATGCGAGCATTCATGCGTGATTTCACGCAGAGAGCTCATTACGGTATGTGCCGGCAGATCAATTGGTCCAAACTAGCGATCCGTGCCGTGATTTCGTCTGTTGGCGGACGATCGATGGCTCGTTGTGACACCATCAATTTTCCGGGTTTCGTCCGTATCTCAAAGGCGGCCTGCGCTGAGATCCAGGGGTCCTTCTCGAAGCCTTCGAAGAATTCATGCTGGGGAGAAAGCATTGTCTAATCTCGCATCGCACGTCCCAAGCAGCTGGTGGAATGGCCATGTCATCCTCCCTGACCGGTATCACTCCTTGCAAAGACCCGCATTAAAATAGGTAACTCAAAGGCTGAGCCTTCTTTCTGTCCATATTGGTGATACTGATCACTTCTGCGCTTTTCTGAATTCGGACTTATTATGAATTGATCATAGTAATCAGTCGTCGCTGGGAATTCTGTTTACGGACCAACGGGTCGGGAAGTCTAGGCTCAGAAAGCCGCACATGTTTCAACATGCAGGGCGGTTGAGTTGATCTGCAGGATAGTTGAAAGTCTCGAGTCGTGAAGACTTTCGGGTTACGCGACATGAAATTGGGTGGAAAGGACCATGTCCAGAACCCCGCTCTCAACTGGATGTGGTTGCTTCTTTTACCTTGCGTTGTCCCTCGTTTACCACACCAACTTCTTCATTCATTGATCACATTTCTCTATCCGAACGTTGTGTTGCGTGATGGTCAGCGTTGTTGCCAAGCGACAGCGGTTCTTCTGGAAACAATGACTCAAGTTAGACAAGTGTCGAGCCGTCTAGATCCGACCCTCGCCACTGGAAAAAAAGGACTCGGAAGTTTTCTCTCGAGAGCGCGATAATGTGATATATCAACCGAACCCTTATCTCCAACGCCTCCTATGTACAGGTATCTGTTACCTCACCATCCTGTGGGGGGTTGTAGACGTCGAGGTGACAGTGGGGTGTCAAGAGCCGCGGATACCGCCCCTGAAAGCGAGTTCGGGTCACCAAGACATTCCGCCGGAGCGGACGAAGCTTTCCCGACGATGGGTATCAAGTCCCTGTATTATGGAAGTCAGAAATCGATGTCTCGGCTCCTCAACAGCTGACTCGAGGGCGTTCACGGATTTGTCACGAGCTGCTTGATTCAGGATGTAGTTTATGATGGAGTGATAGTTGTGCAGTGTTCACTCAATTGCTAGCTCATATGACAAGAGCTGAACTGATAACTCTCAGCTTGTTACACTTACCGTGGCTGACACTGCTGTACTAGTTTCGAATTCTTACTTACCTACCCAACGAAGGATCGTTGCAGGACGGAGGATTGCCTAGTTGCATGCAAATAGAGGCATGTAAAATGCTTTCACGACTCAAGAACTGTACTTTTAAGAACAATCGGTCAAGAACCTATTAGTTGATCCTCGCTGATTCAGTCTAAGGTGACACCGTTGGTCTTCTGCGGTTACAGCTACTTGCGAGCCAGACAGACCTTGAATCGCTTGGGATCTAGACCATTGTACAGAAGGTGCTGACTGCATCTCGTACATAGCTGAACATTACCGATACAAATAGTCGTCGCTACCCTATTCTGTCCCGTTTGCCTGCCGAAACTGCATTTGCACACTTGATTTAGTCATGACATCTAGACCTCTCCCCAGCCTCTCCTCCATAACTGAGCATGCGGGCATTGTTGCGCAGCAAGCCAACCATTCCGCTAGTCCAATGGCATCATATATCAATGCGATCGAGGCAAGTGTAGCAGCATAGTAGATACTCTATGCCATACTAGTAATTGCCAACGTCCACTGGTCAGTCTGGATCCATATCGTTCCTTGAATGTGCGAGGACATGCCGCCCCATCGTCATCTTTTACATTTGAAGGTATACAGAATAGCAAATACTTGTTGATATTCTCTCTGGTAATATTCTTGAGTAATTATCATTATCATCATGTAGCTCAAAGGCAGATCGTTATGTACAAATGTATTTAGGACAGCAATGATGTACGTAGGTCATTTCGAGTAGCCTAAAGCTCTCCCCTCGAAATCATTCTGGAAGTCTACCATTCCATTCATCCACTTCCAAGTCCATAAATAACCCTGTTGCAATACAAAGGAAGTGCTTGACCCAACATTGCTGTGAGAATGCGTTGGCATGATCTTAACATGAACTTAACTCCCCTAGCAAGTGCCCTTTAGTACTCTCCTGCATATCGGCGACTGCGTCGCTGAATATCAACAGCAAAACATGACTGAAGAGATCTCTGGTAATTTAAAGTAATGGAGTGACAATCTGGATTGATATCTCGATTCTTTTGACAAAGTCAGTAGACTGAGCCGGATTCAGTGAGCCGCGGAATCATTCTTTTCAGAAGGAGGGGGCAGCTGTTCCTCATCTACAGAGTAGATAACACCGCGAATTACTGCTCGCTGGCTCGTGTTGACATGCTTGCTGAGCAGGTAAAATGGAATAGGATCTACCTCCGGATAATCGAGCAGGTTGTCAGGTTGGCCGGCCAGACGGATTTTGTGTCTAATTATCTTCTCTCGCAACTCATGCAAAAAGCATGCTTTCTTCCACTGCTGTAGGGTGCTGCTTGAAGGCGGTAAGAATCTCGTCACCTTGCGCAGAACATCCATCCGTTGTCGATAATATGTGTCAACCGATGCCCATTTCTTTTGACCGTATACCTCAAGAGAGTCCAGAGAGTCCCCGATAGCCCTGACGTCGGATAAGCGGAGTAGGAATAGCATCTTCTCCTGGTCATTGGTAGCAGGTCGAGGTTTGACACGTTTCTTGAGCTCGGCGAACAGCTCCTTTAGATCGAGGTTGGCGTGAGGGCCACCGTGATCGAGAGAATGATAGTAGTAATCTCCAAGAAGTTGCCTCCATTGCTTCTCTGGAAGCTCCTTATTGTTCTGCACCTTGATGATACTCTGCAAGAACTCATCGTGAGTATCATTGGCCATTGCATCTAGAACTGCTGGTAGCGGCTGGATGTGATCCTCAATACGGCAATATATGGCGTATTGAAGTGCGAATCGGAGGAGTGCGATGTCATTGTGCCAGATTGGATGAGATAGTAGGATCGACAGACCAAGTGCGAGATCTTGGGTCATGTTGATGTTGATGCATTTCCCCGTGAGTGTTGTGAGGAATCGAAGAGGCCGAGCATCAACCTTGAGGCCGTAACGGAACAAGTCAAACGGCGTACGCCCGTAGAGCTGAATCATGCCCTTCCACAGCGTAAGTTCTGTGTGTCTACGACATCGATTTCAGTATATTTCCGACATAACAAAAGACTAGAATGACTTCGTTTGGGAATAATTGCCAAGAAACCCAAGTGTGGTTGTGACAAATGGACTTGCAAAAGTTGCTTACTGATTAACCGCCCAAGCTGCTAACGAACTTGCCCAGGAACCATGCTGATGTTGTAATGCAGCTTCATTATCCTCGTTCCAATAGTTATCTTTCACCCATGCGAGGTGAGGAAAGAAGGGTGAAGGCAATAGCTTTTCTGCGTCAACTTCGTCGAATCGCACTGGAATGTTGTCGAGTGTCAAGATCTCCTTCGTAGCTTCGACTGGAGCATTTTCATCTGGTCTGAAGTCATCGTCGCTATCGTCATCGTCATCGTCAATCGTGATTGGCGTCTCAGTTCTGCGGGAAACGTTCTCGCTGGAGTGAGACCTGAGATGGTCTGACGAACGATGCATCTTAGCAGGTCCTGGGACTTTCAGTGACGATTTGGTGAGGCGAGATGCCTTGGCACTCTTGACGAGACGGAATTGATAGTTCTCAGACTCAAGATAGTTTGATGGCAGGGACCGCTTCCGCTGAGGAGGGTTGTTTTTGGGTGATACCGGCTGGGCCTTGCGAACGCCGCTGGGGTGAATCTAAACTGATTTATCTAGCCCTTGAGTGATGTTATTTTGATCGTGGATGCTCTGTTTGGGAACGTCCTTGGGGATATGTCGCGAGTTTGCTGAGGTTTGCGATGCGTTGTTGTCCTGTGACGAGGGTATAGGGGCTGGATGTGCAGACTTGAATGGTTTATAGCTTGATTTGACGCCCGCGGCCCAAGCTTTGTAGACACGGCCGTTTGTCTTCTTCATTTGAGGTTGGTAGAGATCCGATTCTATGCACTGACCCGTGAAACCTGATTTCGATTTGATGGAGGTCGACAGGGGAGCTTGAGCTTGAGCTTGAGTACCTACGTTCCACCGGGAGTTGAAATCTTGCAAACGTCGTTTGCCAATCCAGGGCATTGTGTGGATGGCTCATGACATGGTAACCATAGCATTGGTATTGCATGGGTGTTTGTACGCAGATTCGGTGTGGATAGAAGTTGCTGAGTACGAAATTTTTGTTGGTGAGGAAGGTGCGACTTCTCTGCGGTGTGCTTGTCTACCAAACTCGCCCAATGTTTATCTCTTTTGTGGTCGAATGAGACTCTGGATAGTCTCCTTGACCAAACGAAATCCTGGTAAAGATGATCATTCTTAGACTTGACAGTATCTACCTAACTACCTGATTCTTCTCTGGCGATCGAGGCAAAGGTATTCATTCTCTGCCAATTCCCCTCTACCGCCTTTACAAAGCTCAGACAGGAGGTTTGCACAGATGATGGACAAAACGGGATCTTGCAGCAATGGCTCTTTGGCGTGCATCGAAAAGGCTCGCTGGAGTGCCGAAACAAATACCAAGAGAATCGACAAGCCCAATCCATCATACTAAGCACAACTACGATCTGAGCGTATCAGATTAAATACAACGATGGAAAGGACTTATAACAAGGATTTCATGATGATGGTGTCGATTGATAGAATATAATTCAATTGGTTCGGCCTGCATATGAACAACGAACACCCCGAGACTCGAGCATCTCGACCAACGCCGCAAAGCTATACCCTTCGTAAAATCCGTCCTGAGATCTTTCACCGGTCCCTGTCGTCATTGAGCTCGTGCATTCTTGGTTAACTCACTTTCGACGATTGACCTGATCAGCTGAACCATGAGCTCCTTGCCAGTTCTCACTGCACCATCTGACGCATCGGCAGGGACGTGCAGGAAAACAACTCTCTTGTGATCTTGTGCTTTCCAAAGATGGGCAAGACTCGAGAAGTATATGAAGTCACACAAATAATGACCAGCATCAGTCGAGAGGCGAAGGTCCGCACCGTCCTGGATGTCGCGTTAGTTTCTTCTCCACCCCTCTCCTCATCACCGGACATGACAATGCCCATGAAGCATGTGGACTTACAGGACTATATTTCTGCCACCTCTTCATGATGTCATCGGTATCTAGGTCGGTCTCAATCGTCGGCGGCGTGCCATACCATACCCAGTCTTTACCCTCTTCCTCTCTGCGCTTGTCGTCCCGCAGTAGCTCACCATCGACATCCTTCATGTTGTACCCGTCACGGTGTCCCTGCCGCTCAAGCGCATAGAACAGGCGGGGGCCAGCCATGCCGATGTGGACCACATAGTCAATCTTGCGACCCGCATAGCTGGGATCCCAGAGTGCCGGAACGAGCGAGCGCACGACTTGGTAATTGACTCGCACTGGTGCTGGATGCACGATGATCCGGACGGGTGGGAGGGGTATCGCCGAGGCGGCGGCACCCGGGACTTTGGCGCGCACCGGCGGCAGGTAATCGGGTAGCTGATGAGCGATTTCCCATGATGGATTCTGAGGATATTGCTCTTTGAAGGGCTGAGAAGGTGGTTAGTGTAGTCCATCCGGCGATGCGCCGCTTTAAGTACACTCGAGGCGCAAGAAGAATGATTCTGTGCTATGCGATATGGATCAGGTGCTAATATCGCAAGCCCATCCAGGTCTTCCATCCTCGAGTGGTGCCCAACGGCGGGGGACGATCATGACTTACACCGAAGCCGGTGACAAGCACCGTGATTTCGTCCTGCTCTACGTCCCTCGAACCCATTTTGGTCCGAAGAGTGCTGAAATGTAACAGAAAGAATGACGGCACTGAGCGGGAATTGGGTCGAGTATATGAAGGGAGAGAAACGAGCAAGTTCGCAGGTCCCTTTCATGAGTGAGTACCTATGTAGGAAGGTGGAGGAGGTCTTGCGTGCTACTTGGGTCTCAAGCGCGGAGGCCCGCCGCCGCCACGCGGGGAAGCAACAGCCTAAAGCAGTATCATCGCTACGCTGCTGCAGGCGAAGCGTCGGCAGTCAGTCGGCGGCGGGTGTATGATGCAGCAAGGAAGCAGCAAGGAAGCAGACACGGTAGCATTGAATGCTGCAGACGCTACATACCTCACCTTGCTCTATCTAGAGACAGACATTTGATCGCCGCCCTGCTTTCAAAGACGATCGCTCGACTCGATGTGCAAACATCATAGACTTGCGGACTCAGAGGCACGAGACACTAATGTCAGTGTAATCCCTAGGCCACTCGTGCCATCATCTAGACCGACCTAGCCGCCTGAAGGAAGGCGCCCAGGGCGGCGGGTAGCCATTGAGGACCCTGGCTGTTGGACCCTGCACTGGCCCCTGGATCCTGGCGCGGTCATGGCTCCGTCGGTGTTGGCTCTGTATCATCGACGTTGGATCTTCAGCCTCAACAACTCATTCCTCAATTGCTAAAACATTACGTTCCGTTCCGTGGTCCTGGGAAGTAAATGAAGTCGTCTCGAGGAGTTACATCGAAGGCAGATAAGGTAAGACACCAACAGCGCCATCCGCCATCCGTACGAGCCCAAGCTATATCCGCCAATGTTGTATCGATAACGGGGCCCAACATCCCGATGTTAGTGATCTGATTGCCTAATAATAGTGTCGACCTGTTTGCGTCGCAATTAATGAGTGATAGGCGAGTGTTACCCATGAGCACGACCCCTGTCTCTTCTGGAAACCTAGAAAACTTCCAGAACACATTGATCGACGGCCCAGCAACGTTTTAATTTGTCTCCCGGATCAGGTCTTGTTTGAAAGAGGAAGCTGCTTCTTGTGCCACCACGACCTGGATTTGTGACTGATCAATAATTTCTGAAGTGTCGCCGCCGACGGCGAGGTTCAATCAATTTGTAACAACCTGTTTCGGCTAGGCATCCCAAAGTCGGATAGAGAGCCCGCGCACCTCTCCTGTCCTGACAGTAGTTTGATGGAGGGAGTCTGATTTTCAAGATTGAATTTGATATCACTGCAACACTAGTCCTTTTACAAGGTGAATGAAGTATAAGTGGCGCGAAGTAGAATGTCTCATAACATGTAACTTGTCACCATCTCTGTATGGCAAATCTAAATATGTACCAAAAGCCCAAAGCAAGAAGGTGATGCTTCGATATATATTAAAATATGGTCGGACACATCCGACTCATGGACTCAATAACAGCCATACCCCGAGCTGTATCAGTGAGCTGCGTTGCTATACGATAGTATATAATAGGAAGGAGTTCTGGTTGGCACGCGTGACCATAAGCGTCCTGCAAACCAGCAGGGGTGAAGTTATGCAGCTGTCAAAACCAGCGGCACCTATGTATGTCACAACTTCCGACTCTCATGATGCATGAGCAGCGTGGAATGTCCGCTTGCTTCTCCAAGCGATAGTCTAAAAGTCATTCTGGATCAGAGGGACTTTGCTTCCTTGTTGACAAGTCACCGAAGGATGGCAACGTGACATTCGAGAAGAACGGACAGCCCCATATCGTCCAAGCTTCATGATCTGTATCTTGCTGCGGTATACACAATCAAGCAGTAGGTTGCGTCTCAAACTCGATGGAATAACTTTGTTCTCGGTCTCTACTTAGAAACCATAGTGTTCAAAATACCTCCGTATGTTATGGAAGACTTAAGGCTTCTAAAACGACAATGCATCGAATTGTTTTCTTATCTCAATATTTTGTCACTGTCTCCTGTCTTCGTTACTAGTGTTGAGGGTAGGGTGCTATGACCTTGTGAATGAGCTCAACCTTTTATTGTATTTCAGAGAAAGAACAAAAAAACCTTATTACAACTTCTGTTTCCTCACGGTGAATCCGATACTGTGACCACTATATTCAATGCGCCCTTCGAGTTATATGGTTGACCTTGACTAGAACTACGGTTTCGGACTAAGCTCTGGACTAAAGGATTGCTGATATCCGACAGCGGCTTACTAGAAACCATGCATTAGGTACCTAGCACTGACGTTCATACTCCAAACTAGTCAGCTGTGAATTTCGGTCGACCGAGAAGTGTTTTAGCTCAATTTGAATGATGATCGTGGCTTCGCCTGTCACGCTAATTGGGGACGGTGATAACACCAAGGTACACAATTACCCATGACAACCAACAGAGTACGTGCAGTAAGTCTTGCACGGCCTTGTTGATTGGGAATGACCATTTTATCCATTTCTGAATTTCACCTAGGTATCGACCTAGCTCTGCGGTGTCATACAGTTGCCCAAGTTATCAGGAAAATTCTCTTCCAAGGGACTAGTTGCGTATGGATGAAACATCTCTTGAAGTTGAAAGCAATGCCTGGGAAAAGCCGCCTGGCACAGCTTGATGTACTATGAAGCTACCAGATGGTCTACTGTTGTCTCATTAGTATGGTTCTATTTTGGGCCAGCGGTGTGAGATTTTCAAGGCTGAATCAAAATGCTAACCATTTCAATTTTGAATGACATGAGTAAAGGTGTCTGTCATAGGTCGCCTCGCTTTGAGTCCGAAAGATGGCCGACTTGACGACCAACTTTGTCGAACTTTCGAAGGCATAGCCCCCAGGAGGTAGAACCTGGCGAATCTGGGGAAGCTTCAATGGTCGCATCCTTCAGCCGCAACGCCACGCAGGATCACAGCCCTACCTACACCGAAATCAGACTCCCGTGCTTTCCGTACTCGAGCATCGTACAATACTATTATCAGCCTTTAAGACATTCCGTGAGAGTTAAACAGCTTGCGTGATGCCAGGTCCTTCGTCTACATGGGCCTGATGGCTTGAGGCGTGGTCATGCCATCTGATCCGTCCACGCTGATTGTGTTGTCAGCCCAACACTGCCACGGATTTCTTGGATGCATCTGGATTCGGATCAGAGATCCTCGATGAGATCTACCAAACATTTAGAGAATAGTTTCGCAAGCCAGTCTATATATTGAAATAAGAACCCTGGACTGTTCGCTTCAATATGATAAGCATTATCATACCCAGCTCTCAAATCCAGATATTATCGTTATAGATCCATATTCATTGCATTGCCACTTACACACACATACCTTTGTTTGAAATATATGACAACAGACATGGGCCGTTTCTCTGCACTTACCATTATCGCTGGACTGTTGGGTGTAACGTCTGCTGCACCAACCAAGGTCGACCTCGCACCAAGATGTGGGACTACCTACTATCCAACAATCCTGCAGCAACTCGTCGAGTCTGACCCGGACACTGTCTACCCCAACAATGATAACTTCCATGTCCAAAGAAAAGTTGTCAACGGCGCCCTTAGTGACCGAGTCTACCAGTTCGTGGGCTTCGAAGGCATCCCAGCAGGTTCGTATGGGTGCCAACTTGCTATCACATTCCCGCAGTCATACCCCGTCACCACTGAGCCCGCAGACTATAACGTCCAGATGAACGTCACCACGGCGCTCAACGGCTTGTCTAGCGAGGTCACATACCCAAATGCCTTCACCTGGAACAACTGGCCGGCTCTAGGCACAGGGCTCTTTGGCACAGTTACTGCGGCTGCTGGCTCCACGGCCGTCATCAACTCCGAGGCATGTCCACCAGGCGGCGGTAACTTGGCTTTCTTATTCGAGGTGTCTCGGTGGGTGGAGATAACTTCGAGTGTTGATTTTACCCAGAGCAACAGTCCGCTGGCAGGTGTTTACCTGACAGCGAACTGCTAAAACGGTCTTGTGGGTAATTTCAGGCGTGTAGTTTGAACAGCATGCATATTCGGTTCAGATTCAGTATGGCCCATACGTCAAAGTTGAACTTGGCCAGGGTGTTCAAGGTGTACTGGAGCTTCGATTATTGGGTTCATGTTTCCCTCAGGAGTGATTGGGATATCGGCACTGAGGTCCGTAGGTCTGAGTATTGATGTTAATCAAGTTCATGCCTAAGTACAAAACTTAGGACTATCCATCGTGTAAAGGAAAAAGATAAAGAAAAGGAAAAAGCCAGGCCTTGGTTCTCGACGAAAGACACGCTGCTTGCCAATATGAAGTTGACTGCTGATGTCGAAAACGCTCAAAAGCTCACCCCCTTTCTGCAAGACCAGCTTTGGTAATAAAGGTAGGGAATGGCCCTCAATGATTCAAAGGTCGAGAAACGCAAGTCACGCCGGCTCAAAGTTCCTCATTGCTGATTTGAGATGGCTGATCATAGCAAGATCAAACAATTGTAGTGATATGTAGCTACAGCCCTTGTTTTGCTGTAGAACGGTGCTCTGATCCTGTCAAGTTACTGACAATAACAGAGGCTGGTGTAGAGCTGTATTCTAACAGATCAATATCCACAAACATAATGTCAGAGAATCAATAAACGACGAGGAATTCAACGGATGGCATCGAGAAGATATCTTGAGTATAGGGGAAGAAACGTACTCCATCTTGCTTCTCCCAAGATGTTTATAGGCTTCGGCCGCCCTTGATGCCTTCGACAAACCATATCGCTTGTGTGCGATTGATGCCTGCCAAGAGACAAGGTCTATTATCTATTGCATCCTGGCTCGACCCTTGTTCTTGCATATGAGATCGGCCTAAAGTAGGTGCAGAAAGCCATCAGGCGCTATAACGAAGGAAGTCAATCCTCAAGCCCGAGGAACAGTATTGCAGGTAACACAATAAACGCGGCTTGTGATACACGTATCAGCCCATTATAAGCGACGCATATATTTCATCGATTCAATATGAACACAAGGGTATGATGCTGATCTTTGGATGGCTCAGCTTGCCTAGACTTATCTAAAGTCCTCATCCATTCGTCAACAAGTAAACGTTGATGTGCATGTTAGATCCTGAGGCTCTCATGCAGAAAGCAAGTGCAGTTTAGTGACAGAAAAAGTTAGTGGTTGCTGGTGCATCTCGAACAGATCCCTACCTGTGTAACTCTATCGGCTTGGCACATCGCGGCACATGTCAAATGCAAGGATGATAATCGTAGGTTTCTGTGATATATGATCCAGCTTGGCTGAATGTGGGATTGGAAGCTCGAACCACAACGAGCCACCCCTCTCACCAGCATTAGCGCCCGAAAGCCATGGTGTGACGTATTGTTGGGAATTTGAGAGGCTCTAGAGAGCATCCTACAGTTGAGATGCAGAGGGCGTGCGTTGCGTTGCTGTGAGGACTACACCGGTGTGCCTGTGAAGAAAGAGGTCGCCATCCCTCATGCGCAGCCTCACCGTCTCCGCACTGGCAGATCTGATTCACCTTCACGATAGTGATCCCAATCGGCCTCGCCGGTCAAAAGCATCCATTTTAGTCCTTGGACCGTCGACAGTGGTCTAGAACTGATCGTCGCTGTGCATGTCAGGAGCCTCGTGGCTGTTGTCCGTCGCTTCGTGTTAGGCCACACAGCCAACATGTGGGTGGCATCCACCACCGAGTGGTCAGACTCGAACGAGTTAGACAAAACATCGAAGACACTCGACAGTAGGCCTATACTTGACATGGTCAGCCTCCAATGGCGATGAGACAAGTCATCGTATTGTCAACTCAAAGCATGTGAATGATCTCAGCGGCCAGACTAAGCGGCACTAATGGCGTTTGATGCAAGCCATGCAATAGCGAACATGGAAACAAACAATGGGTGCAGTCTCATTCATTTGATTTGTACTAGCTCTTTGTACATCACCGAGTTTGGGTTTTGGAAAAACCTACTTGCAAAACTGTAGCTGTAAGACTGCCCGGTCAAGTATGCTGGATATTGAATGCATGCACGAGCAAGCCACAACGATATCACCCGCACCTCAGTGGATGCAAATCGAGTAACATCAAATTGGCTGTGACAACGCCATGCATGATAAGAGATGCCTTGCGTTCCCGTTCGAAATGAGCATGCAAGGTGTCAAGGCTGGTGTCTCACTGCATAGTCTGAGACTTTTCTCTCTCTAACGACGATGCCAGTCTACATGGCATGTCTCTCAAAGCGGGTGAGCGTCTCGACGCCGACAAAAAACGCCATGCCGCTCCACGCGTACCTATATGTAGCATTATTCGAACGATCGGAAGATCGACCGTTCTCCGATGGCTTAACGAGGGCAAGTGCCACGAAGAGAAGTTTAAAAAAGCAAGAGGTCGGTTAACGAATGATATTCTCGTGGAGCCGATGACGAGATTGCAGCGCCAGTGTACAAAAAACGACGCTGCGCAGCCGCCATTGTCACAGGCTCTCCAACAAGCGGGGAAAGCTGATACGTGTGGAGGAGTATCAAGGAGACCAGGGAGGCTTCTACTGTAGGTCTCGTCCCCTCCGTCAAGATGATTGAAGAACCCCACCTAAAGCTGAAGATCGTCCAGTCAGTGCGACTGGGCCAGACTTCGGGAGCACGGCAGGGAGGTTTGAAACCCCTTGCCGGTGCGGAAGTCCAGACCAAGCCTACTACGCTTAAGCCTTTCGTAAAGTCGTCTGGAGCACAAAAGCTTGGTCTAGCCTGGGTCGCCTGCGACGGCATTTGAGATCTGATCGTCGCCTACGATCGCATCCGCTGAAGACAGTGCTTCCCCTTACCAGGCTGCCTGGCTACACCCAAGCTCCTGGGAGTATCTTGAAGTGCCAAGAGTCATTGACATGGTAAAGTCACATGCGTCTCCATTCGCATCAGGGATGCTCCTTGTGTCTCGTCTACACCACTTGCATGGCAGGTCCAATTTCTTCTTGTATATTGTCTGCACCAGATTCGAGAGGGCCGCCTCGTTGATTTTAGAACTCAGGCCAATGAGCAAAAGCGGCTCTTTGAACGGGATCCGATAGTCAGGCATTCATCTGCCCTCATTGGACACGACGAACACGATGCCGCTTTCTAACCACCACCTCAATGCTAGTGGTGTACACCCATCATCTCGTCGGCAGGGCCATTCTGTGATGCCCGTTTTCCTGTGCCTCAGGCGGGGTCCTTTGCCCTAACTGTGGGACGCGAGGCATCAACGACTTCAATAGCACCTTGCTCGAGGCTTGCGGAAACGCGCCAGCAGTCTCAGATATCATGCTTTGCCAAGCCGTATTCGGCTCAAGCCCCGTGTTGCAGCTACCTTCTAACTACGTATATGTGTAGGTGGTAATCTGGGCTGGGGTGGCCGGTGAATGCCTGGGCTTTGATACTCGAATGCCGAAGTCCAGCCTTTTGTGCTCGTGAGGGGCCAGGAATTCTCGTGTATGTCGTTATGACGTCGAAAAACTGTCATGTTGATTTTGAGTCTCAAGGGCAACACTCGCCCCAATTTGACGCAGTGAATAAGGTCTAGTAAGGGGGCACAGCTTGATAAGCGGTGCCTTCTTTGGTAGGTTCGATGGCATATGCCTATTCTTTTCCTGGGCTTGGTCTTTGAAATAAATTTGATCGGGAGGCTGCTCTACCCGCCGAAGGAACCACCTCCGAGCCAACCCCACTGCTACTTGAAGCTATCTGCTTCGCTTCTGTTGTTGTCAGGACAGGCACTCCTTTCTGAGCACCACGTCCTAGCGCAATACCATGTCAAGGCAGCATTTGACTTTAATTGCATGCTCCAATTGCAGGAAGAAAAGAACCAAGGTGTGTAATGTCCTTTTGCAACGTCCGCTTTCTTTTAGGTTCGCGAGTGTTCTATCTTGAGCGTTGTTCTTGGCGAGACTCCTACTCCCCCTATCAAGCCTCTGCAGGATTCGTCTGCTATGATCTGCCTGTCCAACTTCATTGTATGATGGCATCTAATGCTGAGCCAGTGCGATGGAAAATCTCCATGCGAACGGTGTAAGTCCCGAGAGGAGGAATGCGCCTACGAGAGTAGGATGTGGAGGACGAAAGGCCAGTTACGAGCCGAAGTAGAGAACTTGCATACTCAACAGCAACACATGCGAGCCATACTGCAGGCTGTCATGTCTCATGACCATTGCCGCCAGGTCTTGAGGAGATTACGCCAGGGCGAGTCCGCTGCCAGCATTGCCAAGACACTTCCACGGTCTATCATTGACGAGGCTTCTTACGGAAGTCGGAGTCCATCTGCCATGTCACCGGGAGCTTCGGAGACATCCGACATCCTTGATGAATGTATGATGGTTGAATCACCAGAGAACCTCAGACATGGCGATATGCCACCGGAAAAATTGAAGACAGGAGCAGCAGATGATTATTGCTGGAAACAGTTATCCGGAGCCAACATGGACGCAGACGATGACACTGATGCGTCCCTTACCTCATTGGCCAGCCCAGACTATGCAAACACAGTCTACTCTCCCAACAGCCACAGTGCCACAACTCCTGCAACAGATGTCGAAAGCTCTCAGCGAGTATCGGCAGCATCACGTAGTGGGGCTATATTTGCTAGTGTTAGCGAGTGGACTTCCGTCACACAAGATGTCTCTTTGATCAGGGAGCTAATAAAGCTGTACTTCACGTGGGAACATCCCATATTTTCGTTGGTCTGCAAAGATCCTTTCATAAAAGACTTCGAGGATGAAAAACGGCGATACTGCTCATCGGCGCTTGTGAATGCCATGATATCGTTGGCATGTCGGTTCTTGGACTTCTCAAACGCACGGTTGGACTGGCCACAACTTTCAGATCGCTTTTTCCATGAAGCTAAGCAACATCTAGCCGATTCAAAAGAGGTCACATTACCAAACGTCCAGGCCCTAGGACTCTTGTCACTACGAGAGACAGTCTGGGGACGGCAGGATAAAAGCATGCGCTTCGCCGAGGACTGCGCAAAGATGGCTCTGGCCATGAACACCGGTAGCGACGGTAGTGATCTTGCTGACGACGCGGAGTATCGTATCGTAAGAGGAACCACTATATGTGGCGCCTTCTCCCTATGCCGGTGAGTTCATGGGTTGTGGTGAGACATTGCATCTCATCCTAATGTCGCTAGTCTCCTGTCAATGACCAGCGCAATCTCATTAACCTCGTCGACGAAAAGACATGACGGCTTAGTACCCGTTAGGTATGATTCTTGTGCCGTCAATTTTCGAGAGTTGTCAGTTGCGGAAGGTCAGTCTCTACGAGACGACAAGACACTTGGATGTTTGCTGATTATCATAGGTCTGAAAGCCGAATTTAGTAATCAGATTGCTCACTGCGAACCTATTAGCAGGTCGATATTCGAGCTAACGGAACTCACGTACACATGTCTTTCTGAGATCTACGAGGACAAGCAGCCAATGACCGGTCATGATTTGCTCGGAGTATATACCAAGTATCTGAAGTGGTATGAGTCTGCTTTCGGAGCCCTTCACGAAGGTGGTGCCTGTACTCCATCAATAATCTTCTTGCAGTAAGCTCATAAGCACTCATGACTCTCGGGCCAACTGACCAGAGTCCAGCATATATTTTCAATATGGCCTGGTTTTGCTGTTTGGCCCATTTGGCCATCTCAACATCATTGGGCCTGAATTCGCACCCCGTGCCGTCTGCACTGAAGCCGTGAGGGCCATCTCCTCCCTCACGCAGATCTATTCTCGACTATTCACTCTCCGCAAGACCCCGTGCTTCCTACCTCACTTCATTTTTTCGGCAACGATCGCACAGATCCTACCTAGCGTGCCGAATGAAGAGCAGCAAGGAGGCGACCGTATTGGCAGGCCGACTTCTTCGTCAGCAGCAGAAATGTCACAAGGAGAATTAAACTCGGCGCTGACTATGGGCATCACTCAACTGGCTGAAATGAGTGAATGCTCTCCATCAGCCACTCACAGCCTACGCGAGCTCACCAACTTACGCGCTGCATCCTTGGTATGAGTTAACGTAGCGCCATTGGCTTCAACGTACATATGTTGAGGTATCTAGAGCGGTTTTGATCACTGGATCACCGGATGGTATCGGACTGGCAAAGGCCCCTCCCTCTCTCGCTCTTTGTCTGATCTTTTGGAGTTATCGGAGTTCCATGGAGGCTCCCACTGGAAAAGGCCACAATAGTTCCAGCTGAAGGGCCTGGAGGTGTTTAAGTTGGATACGAAAGGTGTTTTTTCGGTCAAAATATAAAGTCATGGATCTGATCAATGAGTTGTATTGAGCGGTTCATTTCCCACCAGGCTATCCTCCATTGTAATAATAGCAAGGGCAGCATACGTCGGAAAACCGGTAGGGCACTGGATAGATTCGACCCTCTCGTGAAATCTTGCCGTTTAATCCAGGCTACCGATGGCACTTATGGCGTCACTGGCCGTTCCTGGGCTCGTCGCCAGGCGCAAGTGAGATTGATCTGCTTACACACTACCATGCTGTTCTGTGAAGCTAGGGTCTGGTCTTGAAACCCTCATTCCGGCCTCAATCTGGCAGGTCATGGTGAAGGACGCGGCTCGTTGCGCTGCACCTTATCGGCCTAGCAAGCCACGATAGTTGACAAAGTGTTGGTAAGCTTGGCTCAACGTAACGTCAACTAAGGTAGTTTCGAGTAAGCTCTTCGGATTGTAAGCTTAACAGCTCTTCACTCTCTGTGGGACAGACAAGCCCTTTGAGTGGGGTTTGGTGTGTGATCAGGGGCTCTTTGCAGGCATATTCTGAAGCAGCGAGGGGTTCGAGGCTCCCTGGCACGGGCCACAAAACACCCCCTTGACCGGCCCGGGCTCACGACGCTATATTGAATTCTTCAGCAACCTGCAACACTCGCGACAGGGCCCCGCCCTACCGACGAAACGAAACGGATTGGCGAGATGAGCCCAGGGGCCGGTTTGATATCCGAGGATCACTGGGATGGCCCCCGTATTGGCGCGACCACACGGGATGAACTGCACCCTCGAAATTGGGTTCTCATGCGTGGGATAAGATAGCTAAGCTGATGGCTGGGGCCGATGGGCACGGCGTGGAGCCTGCGAGCTGTCATTACTTATGGCAGCTATCCCCTTACCCACAAGGTGGTGTGAGGTGTGAGGGATGGTTATTCGTTTCTATGCTGTCGAGTCGTCCGATTGAGTCGGGACAATCAGTTCATTTCTTTTACAATTTTCAGGAGTGCGATTAATTACTATGGCAAGATATTCTGGAAGCAAAGCGGCGACGGGCTCGTATGTCATCCTACTAATTTATTGACACTGTCGTTGCTAATCTTGGCTCTCTTACGCAGGTTGCTTGGTGTCGAAATAGTCCGCGTGTTAGTTGGACCGGATCAGCGAGAATTCGCTATCCACAAGAAACTGCTCTGTTCATCAAGTCCTTTCTTCCGAAATAGCCTCGATGCCGTCCCGGCCGCTCTAGCAGCCACCCCGAGACTACCGTCCGCGAATCGGAGCGGAGATGTTGCTCCCACCGCTGTCCTGTGGCTATCGGGAGAGTCTCCCAACATGTTTGAATTATTCGTGCTCTGGCTATATCAACGCCGAGCTTTCGCAGCCCTCATCGATGAGACCATCAATGCCCTGACACGAGAATCGCCGCCCTCTGCGCGGGTCGAGGCCAGCCAGATGGCGTTGCACTGGAACTTGGTGCGCCTTCACCTCTTCGCCGCGTCCATCGACCTGCCAGCCCTGCAAGATGTAGCTATGGATGTCCTCCAAGATCTCTATCTACGCTGCGATTGGGACGTGTCTGCACGGTTCGTGCGCTACCTCTACGACCGGGACGCAGAGCATGCCTTCCGCCTCCGGAAATGGGCTGTCGCAATGATGGCATGGACTCTGGCTGCTAACGGCCACGATGAAGAAGATGGTATCCCACAGTCCTTCCAACAGCTCTTCGATAGCTACCCGGACCTTTGCGACGATTATGCTGCTCATCTCAGCAAAATGGCTGGTAGCCGTGCAAACGTCGCCATCAAGAATCCTCAATTACGGCTGCATGCCAACAAGCTGAGAAGCGAGGAGCGTCATTTCGGGTTCCGACAGTGCAGCTTTCATAGTCACCGCAGTGCGGTGGGTGAAGGTAGATGTCCTCATCTAAACTTAGCGGCGGCACCACCGTTGCCAGAGAGAAGGAGGATCGAGAGAAGCGATAGTGATAGCAGTGACACGATCGAGATTGCGGTGGCTGCCAGGGCGGATCTGCGAGGCAAGGTCGTCCCGAGACTGCGATCTGTTTCCGATTCTGAGACCATGATATGAAATACATGATATGAAATACAGTTTAACGGCCGATGTTAGTGATAAGTGCTTAGAGATTGAAGTTGGCTCTTGACGGCCTTGTTTCCAATGCCACATGTGGGTTTCTTATGTATATAGTTGCAATGGTTATGAGTTATGATACCCAAGAATCAAGAGAATGGTATTTCTAAACATCTCCGTCCGTCTAGAGAAATCTCGCGAATTCGTATCGTACACCATACCCCAATAGCTGAACCTTTCGAATTCAGCAATCGTGGTTCATGAAGAAACCCGTGAAAAGGTCAACATTTTCCGGATCAATCGTATCTGCGAATCCGACATCTACATCAGCTTGTATTGCTCCAACCATTTCAAAAAGATACGCATCCGCCTTGTTGCAAGGCTCACTGTTCACCACGTGTGTGCCCTCAGAAGGAATATCGTTCCAAAAGTCCCTTGCTCTTTGTCAAGAGCATTACACAATGGGGTCCAATCATCGCGACGCTTCAGCCTGGAAAGCTTGACCTTAAAGCTGTTGATCAGACGGCGGTCGTATTTGCAGAACCGCTCCAGAACCTACTGGCATGTGATAGCTGAGTTTGACAGCCGTTGTGGCCTTTCGGCGCCTCGAATGTCACCAGTGCCACTATCGCTTGGGAGAGAGTCGCTGATAATGATATTAACACTGAAACTTGGATTCTTCAGATTGAATTAACAGGCCATTCCGACCCTGACTTATATGTCTCTCATAAATATCGAAATCATAACCTGATGTTCACTGGTAAGCTGTTCCATAAGGTCTAAGTAAGACTAGCAGAGAGCCCAAGAGGCTAAACCACTTATGTTGGCCTTGAGCAAAGGGAAACAGCAGTAGTAGTACAAAGAGGTGAAAGGACATAATGATTCAGAGCCTTCTAACTCAACACTTCCCCTGACTCGAACGATCCTGTCCGTCAACTCGGAAATCACAGCTCCCCCGGTTCGTCATGCTCAAAATACGACATCAGAAAAGTTTCAATAATTAAACATCAAGGTAATAGGGTTGCCATCAGTCCCTGAGTTTATGAAACATGGGAATTATTCAATTGTTCCTTTCTCTAACGCCTTCAGCTAACAAGTCCATGCCGTCAGTCCTAATACTGGCAGCCTTGCCGATAGTTTGCTCTAGTAAAATCTATACTTTCTGGTTTCTGGGCCAGCCAGCTCGGCCGTATTGATTTGCCCATTTGACTGGAACGCCTAGGTGCTGTGCAATACGGAGCACGAACTCGGGCTCCCTGAGGAATTGACGAGCAATAATCACTACGTCAGCCTGCGCTCTTTGTCCTTGCTCATCATCAACTTCGACAGTGCCTTGACCCTTCTCCGGGTCTTCTCCCTTGGTGCATAGGCAATCCACTTGTGTAATGTCGCGCGCCATCTCGGCCGTTGTAATCATGCCAACTGCGCCGATGAGCAGCTCCTTGCCTGCTTTCTTCAAACCGTCCCGAATCTCGCCCGCGAGGTTGACTTGGTAGTATGGATGTATCTGGATCTTCTGCTCGCTGTTGTTGCCGCCGGATGACACATCCAAGAGATCGATACCGAGCTCGGGGAGGAGGTGTGACAGCTTCACACTCTGCTCCAAATCCCACGACTCCTGGCCGGACCACTCCATCCACTCAGTCGCAGAAATTCGGAGGAAGACGGGGAAAGTGTCTGGAACAGCACTCCGAACGGCCTTGATCACCTCTATAAGTAGACGAATGCGGTTCTCGAAGGAGCCGCCGTACTCGTCTGTTCGTTTCTATGGTGATTGTCAGTGTTCTGAACGTAGGGCGTTGTTCTGGGAAAGGGTGCCGATACTCACATTCGAGATAGGAGACATGAACTGGCTGATGAGGTACCCGTGGGCACCATGAATTTCAATGACATCGAACCCAGCAGTGACAGCCCTCTTAGCAGCATCCACAAAAGCCTGCAGCAGCTCATTGATCTGCGCCTTGGTCATCTCCTTCGGGTGCGGGTAAAACTCATTGAACGGAATCGCCGACGGCCCCCAGACATTGTCTGGCCAGCCGCCCTGCTCCGGCCCAGCGAGATCCGGCTTACCGCGCGCCGCATGCCACGGGGCAAGCGTGCTGGCCTTCCGGCCAGCGTGGCCTAACTGGATGCCCGCTTTCTGGCCCTGGCTATGGACGAAGTCGGTGATGCGCTTGAGCGGGGCAATCTGGCTGTCCTGCCACAAGCCCGAGTCTTCAGGTGAAATACGTCCATTGGGGGTCACGGAGGTGGCCTCGACGATGGTGAGGCCAACACCGCGCATGGCAAAAGAGCCGAGATGCACCAGGTGGAAGTCAGTCAAATGACCGTCATCGGCGGAGTACATGCACATTGGCGATACCACGAATCGATTGCGCAACTCGACGCCTCGAATCTTCAGGGGCTTGAACACCGTCGGCACAGAATTGGGGTCATTCTCGAGCTCTAGGGGTGTTCCAGCAGGCGGTTCCTGCGCCGGGGTGTAGAATGGGACGCCAGGAGCTGGTTTGCTAGCGGTGGCTTTTTGAATCGTCATGATGCAAAAGTTGACACGGCTGTTTTACAAAGTGATTATCCTTGAAGATCAATCTCAAAAACGCCGAGAATCGCTAACCGCCAGTTTGTGGCCAGTCGTGGTGTAAGTGATCGGATTAGCGAGTTGCTTTGCCTCAGATCAAGGAGGGATTGGCGATAGAGTGCTGACAGCAGGGTTGTCTAGTGCGTATCTCAGGGGATTCTAGAAGTCTAGCACCTTGGTCTAGTGAGAGAAGAAAGTGAAGCTGAGGTGATGAGTGCCAGAAAATTTCATGGATGGGCCAAAACACCCTTTTTATAAAGAATCTCGAATTGAGGCTTGCCGAAGATGTCGCATTGCAAGTCTCCGTTGAATAAGGTACAGTGGCTAGGGAGGGCCAACGATATTCCCCGACATAAGTGCGCGATGACGAACATGCGAGTGGTAAGGTTTGCTGACTGATTAACAATCAAAACGCCCTAATTCCCGGAGCTGTCAGACACTACCCGGAACCTGCAGCAACACTATCTCATGCCGCCTCCCATCATCGGAGCTTACATAAACTCGCAGGAGACACCAACCGACTGTTTCCGATGATCTACTCCTCCGTCAGGGTAATAAACGTTAATTGTTGAAGGGTGAGGATACTCAATGTCAAGAGTTACAATACTCATCAAACTCTCAAATATTCTGTTTATTACCATAGGTCTATCAACTTCTACACAGGTAGTAAACCCTTGTTGAGGAGGTAGTAGCATCCTTGCCGAACTAACATTTATTACCCTGGCGGAGGAGTATAATGGTCATAGGTAATCAACAAGTGTTTTGTTTCCACATAAATCAACCAAGTCGAAGCCGTCTCTGTCCCACAAGCTTCAGCTCGCCCCTTCTCCCTTTCTTACCAGGTATCGTCGGCGAGATGATCAATGTCACAGGGCCACGGCGCGAATTTCACCTAGATTCGCCGAGATAGGCTATCCGTGCAACATAGTTCGATAGTGCTTGGTAATTGGAGCAATCCAGAAGGGTCAGCTTGTGCATTGCAGGGCGTTCACGGCATGGGAAACAAACAGAGTCGCATGCTGTTTGCCTTACTAAGAGCCGAGGGTTGCTTCGGACTTGGCTGACGAAAGGCGGCACGATTGAAGAGACCAGATGCCTTAAAAGGGGTCAAACACGCCTTTTCTGCCTATGAAGTTGTGTTGTTAGCGGAGCACTGCGAATTGGAACTGCAAGAGGCTGGCGCCGGCGAGTCGGCGAGCTCGCCGGTGCATCTTCAATCACCTCAGCATCATCGGAGTACCTCATTCGGGATTTCGCCTACGCTTGCGCGAAGACTACCAGAAAATTTTATTCGATCTTATCATTGCTTGACTATTATTTCTAAGCGTATTCTGACCAAAACTTGGATGCTCGCCAAACAGCTAAGCACGATACTCTGCATGTTACCCTCTATTAGCGATATAGTCGGCCCGCCTTCAATCGCTCCGCGCTCTCATGTTTGAGACCGAGGGCAATCTTTCCGACATCCGCATTAGCTTTGACGTCCTGCATCATGACTTTAACGCCGCCGAGTTGTCGAGCCCGCTCTCCACCGGACATGGCTGAGTTGGTCTTCGGTAGATGAAGATATCGACTATTCCGCGCGACCGTGCTGACATAGCCCAATACATCCGGCGCAACCGTCATTGATTCCACGGCGACACTGATCGTGCCAGCGAACAAGAGAGCGGCTGTACAAGTCACGAAGACGGCAACCCAGGGAGCGCTGATTGTGTAGATGAGGTCTTCCGAGTATTGTCGCACAGCATTCACCTTGGTGTAGTGGGAAGCCAAGCCTAGTTCGTTGATTGTGGGTATGTCTGGTATGCTCAAGCACAAGGTGCAATAGCCGAGACTGACCCATGTGTTGAACAAATATCCAAAGCGAGTTGCGAAATCAGTAGGCCAGGTGTCTTCACTAAGGTTCATCGAAGAATTATACCAGGCGGTTTGTAAACCATCCTGCTTGCCCGTATCAGAGATATACATCTCGGCTTCATTCTGTCAGCGTGTTTACTCTGCAAGGCTAGGTGAACTCAGACTTACTTGGTGTTGATGGGACATTCAAGCTATCGGGACTGCCAGTGTATGTCCATTCGAAGGAGAAATCCTTCAATTCCGTACCTTTGAACCTTGTTGTATTCGCTTGTGTGATCTCAGATACATTGACACGACTGCAAGTCGCGGTGCCGAAGTCAACGTCCCGGACACATGAGACCTGGGTGTCAACATAAACCTGGGTGAGGCTACACTCGATGTAGGAGTACTCCGCGTCAGCAGCGATATCAAGGCCAGATGTATCATTTTTGGTGCGGTTCAGCTCCGGCGCCTTATTCAAAGATGCGAATGCAACGCCATCAAAGCTCGCTAGGCTTGCATCAGAGTAAGTGAAGGCTAATGCCAAAGTTTCTGCATTGCTGTATTCGAAGAATGGCTCCGTGGAGTTATCGAGCTCGGCCTTGGTCCTGATAGACCAATCATCGCAAGTGAAAGCGAAGAAAGAAGTCGTCATGGTGAAGTTGAGGCTTTCGGATGGAGGATTATCTCGTTCCCTCGCAGTGGTATCATTGGGATATCCGACCTTAATCAGTGGGAGTGCGACTGGTACGCCGTATCCCGCTACTAGATCTGGATAGTCTGGGGTTGACGTGAAGGGAAAGGTGACAAGAGGTCGTTCATACCGATCATAATCCAATGAGGCTGTAACAGGATCTGGAGAAAGGTTGCCAATATAGTCAGTCGCGATGATCTGTTCATAGTCCGCGACCTGATTGGAATCTAAGGTGGTGGATAGTCCCCAAATTTCATTATCGCCGTTCATGTTGAGGTAGTAGACTTCCACGTTATCCTGCTGAATGTCTCTCTTGATAGAGTACGCCCGCTGCAATGCTTGTGACCCAACGGGAGATAGACACCAGATTGCGAAGAGAAACAAGCTTAGGAGATCGAGGCGACGAAGAAGGAAGGGCTGCTTCATGGCACTGCCAAACGAGTTGCTGCCCACCAATTGCTCGAGTTCCATGAGCTTGATGCCGCGTTCGACTTTATATGTAGCCCAAGACTTGAAGCACTGGGCAGTGACGGCCGCGAAGACGATAGGCCAGGCCGAGATGGCCACTTTGATAGCATTCTCCATTTTGGACCAATCTCCGTACGCAGACTTCCCTTTCATGCCGATGATAAACCCAGCAAGAACTGCACTCACTGATTAGCGTTAAGAAAAAGCAGATAATCCGAAGGCAACATACTTAGGAATAGAGCAGGAAGAATAATGCTGAGACTGGCCATGAAATAAAAGGAGAAATTCGCCCAGTGACGATGCAGAGATCGCTCGGCTTCTTTCTCCGCAGCCTTTTGCTCAATGATATTTAGCTCTTTAGCTGTGACCTTGAAAGTCACCTTTTCAGATGCGTTGGCTCCATCCTTCGCGGTCGTGCTATAAGCTGGAGGAGCTCGCGTAGGAGGAGCCCCAGCTGCCGTAGCTGCCATTGCGTTCGCGATACCACCTGCAGCAGCGCCTCCATCGAAGGAGAAGTGGCTTTGGGAGTGATCATCGTCATTATGACTGTGCCCCTTCTCTAGAGCGTCATTGTCTGCAATTGAATGGTTGTCATGTCCCCCGTGATCCGTTCCATGTATATCATCGTCACCGTCATCGTCGGATAAGTCGTCGTCTGAGACAATTTCATCGCCGTCGTGGAAGTCGCCAATGTGTATGGACGGCAATGCACCAGCAACTACGGTTCCAAGACCCCGGGCGAGGGAGGTCTTGAAACGGTGCATTTTACGAGCCCGCTGATATTGCCTCTGGTCTGCAAGTGCTTCGCCAAGGTTCCCAGAATCGCCCGAGGGAGCCATGGGAGATGATGTGGTTTCATCAGGCGTATCGAGACTTCGAGAACTCGACTCCTCAGCTGACAATGCCTTGGCTGGGACATCTTTGGTTACATGAGGCGTAGTCTTGCCAGATGCGTCTCCGTTATCGGTGTTGATAGCTCGTTTGACCTTGACCAGTGTACCATCTGGCTTGCGAACAGTAACAATTTTGAAATTGTTGACCTGCGAATCCGCTGATACTGTAGATCCAAGGTTAACGCCGGCGGCCGTTGCCTCTTCAGGGGTAAGCTTTCGCTTGACAGTTGCAATGCTTCCGTCAGCCTTTCTAACTTTGACAAATTTGTATCCTGGAGGTGGTTGTGAACCGGGAGCCGGTAGTGACTTCTTCACCTCTGTTGTAGCTTGAGATGCTGTCGAATCCTTAGATGTTGCAGCCTCGGGGATAGGGGTTAGCTCATCAGGGAGGGACGCCATTGTTGCTAATCAGGAACTCAACAAGATAGCGTCTGAAAGAACTGCTAGGAGAACCCAAGAGCCAAGTGCCAATGATTCAACCGAGGAATTGGGTACCGCTGCTCTTATCATCTTTGGGACTGAAGGTGGCAATTGCATATCTGGTACGCTAGGGTAGCTTGAGGGCCTCGAAAACGAGAGCTTTCCCAGACTACATCGCCACGACAGTCCATCTACTCTGCAGTGTATATGCCGATAGGGCATTAAGCTCCTGACAAGAGTCTAGCACTGCGCCGTAAGTATTCCGGGGCGTGTCTAGACCAGCCAGGGGGACCGAAGCGAAGCGAAGCTAACGACATGTATTCGCTCTCGGGCTAGGCCGATGGATAACGGGGCTCCAATACGGAGCTGAACGTGGCTGGCCGGCAATTACGGGCCATTCTTTACGCACGAAACCCTCCGTGAATGCATCGCCAAATGGGATGATCTCGGTAATGATTTCTAAATGACAGAGGCACTATCTTCTCGTAGGCACACGCTGCTTGCCACATACCAACCTCGAAGATCTGATAGTCAGATTGCCATGGGATCAGCGGTCTTGATCAACAATCCGTTAGTGAGGATTTGACGGCAGAGCGTGGAAGCATCAACACTTACCGAAGGCCCTGCCCCTTCGCCCATTCTCCCATGCCTCCACATGGTATTCTGGGCATTGCCATGCTCGTCCCCTCCCCATAGATGATACCATTGTCGGCAATGCAGAGAAACTGAGCCAGAGCATAGACTCGCAATTGTGACCAAGAATCTAGACTTTGCAGATCTTTTCTGTGACCCAAGATGTCGTCTCATGCAGACATGGAGCTATCGAGAGGCTAGTGTTCCGGGACGTGGCCTGCCGAATCAGCATCGACGCTGAGGTAAACTATTTCCCAAAACGGAAAGTCCAGGACGCCACGTTTTGGAACAGCCGGCCTCACATCCTCAGCTCAACATCAAAATGGCATAGGCCACTGGCCCAAGCGCCGAGCCTAGAAACCCCCCTACTACATAGTAAGGAGTCGGGCCATCGAAGCAGTCCAATCCCGGGGTGGACGTGAGGCCTACATATCGTGACTCGGGTGCCTCTCCCGTTCTTGAGTGGATGAGTGTTGAACCTACGCTACTGCTAGTCTTTGTTCACTAGCATAGCGTACCGAAGTTGAGGGTGTTCCCGGCGTCAAGCTACGGAGTCTAGCTTGTCTTGAACAAGCATCCAGAGTTACAGGCTATAAGCCTTGCAAGCTGAAGAACATGGAGAGGAGATACCTAAGTCGTCTCGACCGCCCCTCGTTTGCTAGCCGATATTGAACCACGGTTCAAGGTAGAGACCGACAACTTCAAAATGTGGCCAACGTTCTACCAGAAAATGCATTAATCTGGAATTGGCCATCCCCGATTGTTCGGTGATGGAGCGATTTCGCACGCTCCGAAAGGTAGGGTCAAGCGAAGCGCTCAAGGAGCTTCCAGATAATGCATTTTCGACCAGTCCAGACTCGATGATATCGAAGAGCTAGATGCCTCCGCGCGGTGGTCTGGCTATCCTCTGAGCCGGCTAGCTCAGTCATCTTCCTTCAGGTAGTCTAAAGTTGATGGCATGAGATTGCCACTGAGATCTTTCCAGTGAGAGACTCGTTATAACTATAGTTCCCTCTTGGCTCGGTTGATTCTCACCTGGATTACATGCCTGGCTCTCATCTTCCTTTTTTCTACTTCAGGCTCTGTACATCTTGACGAGAGAAATGGCGACCATCGTATCTACCGTACCTGAGGGGCCTGCACTCTCTCTCCTTGATAAGAAGGAGGATACTGCTGTGACTGTCACTGAAATCAAGGACAGTTCCACACCCTCCACAGCCCCTGAGTACCGAATTGTTACTGTGCGCAAGCCTGATGGCAGCTTAGCGAAAGTGAGAAGGCCAGTGCAAAAGGCACCAGCTCCATCACCCGGCCCAAAGGATGAGAGCAAACCCGTTGACAACTCGCCGCCTGCCGCCACAGCCCAAGTGTCTATTCCGACGGAGACGAGTCGATCAATCGTTGCTCCGGCTTTCCAGCCGCAACCCACTACTCCAGCAGTCGTCCAACTGCACATCATCTCAAATGCCCCGTCAGCATCCGCCGCAACACCCGTCCAACAGGCTGCCCCGGCACAAGCCCCGGCACAAGCCCCGGCACAAGCCCCGGCACAAGCTCCTGCTGCCCCTCCAGCAAATGCCCCTTCGGCTCCGAGCCAGGCAAAAGATGCTCCAGCTCCAACCCCAGCCGCAGCTGCTAGCCCGAGTCCTGCAACGGTTGGTGTCGGCGTCGTGGCTGGCCTCACAGCCCTGAGCGCAACTATCGACTCGATGACGAAGGGAGTTGGACAGATCCACACAAGCACGAGCGCCTTTGCTACGGCCACCGGCATGGTCCCGGCCAGCACCACCCCAGCCGCTGTGGTCAGCCATCCTCTCGCAACGGCTTCCCAGACAGTGACTGCCACGCCCGGCGCCGGCGTGGGCTTCGTGACTAATCCGGCCCAGTCAGCCACAGCCAGTGTCTCGCAAGCGAGTTTCGCACCGGCTACGGCATCTGCAGCAGGAGCCACCTCGGCCGCAGCGATTCAAGGGGTCTCTCAGAGCAGTGGAGGGCACCAGCAGGACACGGCGGACGCTGATCATGCCGATGACCACGGTCAACAAGGAAATGACCATGACGATGCCCATGAGGGCTCGGGAGACCATGATCATGATAAGGACATTGGTGAGTTTGAAGATGGAGATGAGGAAGTGGAAGGCGAGGACGATGACGAGCATGACCAGGAGCATGACAATGAGAATGAAGCAATTATGCATACCGAGGAGACGGAGGACTTCCAGGAGGGAGATGAGGAGATTGAGGATGATGATGGAGCTAATGTTGATGACGATGTAGAGGAGTTTCAAGAAGGAGATGAAGAGTTTGGGGAAGACGATGGAAATGACAAGGACGATGATGTTGAGGATTTTCAAGATGGCGATGAAGAAGTCGACGATGGACCTGATGGGGTTGAGGATGACAATGACTTGGCTGAAGATGATTTAGATGACGATCTGGACGATGACTACGACGACAATGATGCTTGACTTAGACTCGCATCATTAAATCGTATAATTATATGTTGATACTGAACTTCAGGATGTCTTGTGCCTTTGCCGAAGTATTTAGTGTACATGATTTATATTAATCGGGTATTGAAAATGCAAAGACTCGAAGAAACAAGATGATGAACGCCTACTCGAACATGCCACATGCTATTAATCGCTGATTCGTGTACAACAGAGAAACACTGCCAAGACTGCCTCATGCCAAAAGTTCTAGACGGCTGACTCAAGGATAATCGCTGAAGCCAGCTGTCTTGCCATCTCGATTGACCAGATAGCGAAATCTTTCCGGATGGTCTAGTAGGAATTGGGGCATGTCTTGATTGTTATCGATTCGATCATAATATTGGCCTGAACGATCCCATAAATCCTTCCCATTCCGCACCCTATCGGCGATTCGGTTGCGGTCTCTATATGCTGGCTGGTTGTAGCTGGTATGGGAGAAGGAAGCCATCTTGTTCAGTAGTTGGTCCATGGTCTTGAAACAGGAGGAGCAATGCCACCCAGAATTCCAGAGCTGGCCTTTTTCAAGCCAGATCAGTGGCTTGATCCCGCCATCATTGTTCCTCAGGTTGGTGGGAAGAATTGTCTTGGAACCCTGATAGAAGGTCGCTTCTGGGTGGGCCCACTCCTGGCCACGATGGAGGAACTGGAAGCTGTAATAGTAGAAGCGACTTCTAAGTGTCAGTCGTCGGGGAAAATCGCATGTTCGCAGGACAGTGAGTGTTTCTGGGCGAGAAATTTCGTCAACATCCGCGACAACGATAACGTCTCCGTAATTGGGCTTCTTCTCGCCCTGGAGCGTAGGGAAGACCTGTTCAAACATGGCGTTTCGTTGCAAGTCCTCGGCGTCCCATGTTCGCGGTGGGTTCCAGTCTTTTGGGTACTGAAGCTCATGGTAGATGAGCTTCTTCCAATATGGCTCAAACTTATCCCAGTTGTCCTTGATGACCAAAGGTTTGGGATGGTTGGTGAAGGTTTTGCTAGCCTCCACGACCACAAAGTAGTCAACATAGTCGTATGTGGTGTTTAAGCGAATCTCCATCCAGTCCAACTCATCGTTAACCATGAACAGGTCATACACTTTTCGCTTGGTGCCTGGTGATTTAGGCTTGAAGGGCTGCCATCCATGCCGTCTGCAGAAACCATAGCTCAGAGAAGAGTGAGATTCTGGGCTCAAGTCTGAGCTGAGGCCTGCTAAAGCCGACACGACATGGGGTGGCGCGGATGCTGGATCGATGCGATGCGATGCAGTGTCCAGATGCCAGTATCCCACGAGGAGGACAGAGATGACCACAAACAGAAGCAGGATTCGCCTCCGTTGGAGAAATCTAGGAACCAGCGACATGTCTATGACGACTTCGGCATGACTTGAAAAGACCTCTGAGGCTGCGGCCTGTTTAGACCGGAATCCTTGATGGGTCGTGACGGGAAGGGATGTTGAGAGGTACGATGAGGCGGCTGGAATTTGATATTGAAACGAAGGATTCAGATTGGGACACGCTCATTAAATGAAACACGCTGGAGTTCGCGTCAGCCCCTGGAAGGCTGCAGCCCCCTTTAGCGCTGCCGGTTTCCCTAGGCAGCGTCATAACCGCCTCCAGGGTTAACCTTAGAGGTTAAGGTTATTGCCTATCACGCTAAATTTTGCGACAGTACTGTATAGTTATTGCGTTACAGGGCAAAATTGCCCCTGAAGGATGCGGCAGTCCACTGTAGCCTGGCTTGGCGGCAGAATCTGGAGAAGCTAGGTCGTCGCTGCGCTGAGTCTCGTCGCCTCAGCCCCCAACCTAGAATCAACGTCTATTGGTAGAGCAATTATTTTCCACTACTCCTCCGCCAGGGTAATAAATGTTAGTTCGGCAAGGATGCTACTACCTCCTCAACAAGGGTTTACTACCTATGTAGAAGTTGATAGACTGATGGTAATAAACAGAATATTCGAGAGCTTGATGAGTATTGTAACTCTTGACATTGAGTATCCTCACCCTTCAATAATTAACGTTTATTACCCTGGCGGAGGAGTACTAAAGTACCTAGTGTTGAATTGGCAAGAATAGTAGGGAGTTGAACAACAGGAAGATATTCAGTATCAATTGCAACACGTCAGTATGGCTGGGAACTTCGCAATGTCGCTCTTTCTCTTGGGAGGAATTGACTAGATATCTGCAAATCCAACACAAGAGAAATTTTCATTCTTAATTTAGAAGTTGGATGATACAGTCAGCAACTCGACCACCGACCCAATACATCGTCTAAGTTCCGCGAAGAAGAAACGGGCTCTGAATGAACAGCAACTTGCAACCCCGCCAAAGTGGCTTGATTCCCGTCGGGCGGTCTGCAGCATACCCACGTGGAGACGCCCCAATTCAAGCAGTGGCCTTCCTGATTCACTCACCATCACAAGCTCGCTAAGCTCTTTTCAACTCTGAATTCTCTTCTGGACTCAAGCGCAACTGCGCACCACGCACTCGCCTCCCTTGTATGGATGCATGAGCTGTGTTAGTAATCCAATGCGTCCGTATCCTGCTTGTCGCCTCTCAATCAGGATCCAAAACGACGAATGGCGGGAGAAGCCGACGACGCGAACTAATACACCCTTTTCCCGCCGTGAATAATGTGGTTATTGCGACAACTCCGGAGACCGGCACTGGCTCAAATGCCCCGCCGCCATCTCGATGCTCTCTTTAGTCACCGGTCCGGCGCCGCAATCCTTATCAAAAGGCACATGTTCCACTACTCCTCATCTGCCCTCAAGCTGTCTTGTCCGCCCCTAGACTATACCGAGCAGGTTCCATCCCCAAGTGAAGATAACATGCCTCCCGTCAAGGATGCCTGGGTTGGCCATAAGGGTGCCGCTGGCTGGGACCTCAGGAGTGAGTTCTTTGCCCTTATCGCCTTATCATGACCGACCGCCGTGATCGATGTGCTGAGACCTAGTAGGCGACACAATGACAACTCCAACAGCATCAATGCTGGCCGCTATTCAGTCAACCACCTTGTTGGATGATGTGTATGAGGAAGATCTGACGACTAATGATCTTGAGGCTCACTGCGCCGCTTTGGCTGGCAAAGAAGCCGGTCTCTTCGTCCTCTCCGGGACCATGGGCAACCAAGTTGCTCTCAGATCGCTGTTAAAGCAACCACCATATAGTGTCCTATGTGACCATCGATCACATATCAACAAATACGAAGCTGGCGGGTATGTATGCCTCTCATCTAGTGTTGAGTCCCATGGGCTAACCACGTCCCAGTGTCGCATCCTTATCAGGCGCTATGCTCAAGACCGTTGTACCAAAGAACGGCATCCATCTGACATTGGAGGATGTCCAGGAGAACGCCGCCCTGGATGATGATGTGCATACTTGCCCGACAAGGGTGATCAGTCTTGAAAATACTCTCAATGGCATGATCATGCCGCTCGCCGAGGTCAGACGTATTTCAAACTGGGCCAGGGAGAATGGTGTGAAGATGCACTGCGATGGAGCTAGGCTTTGGGAGGTCGTCGCATCGGGAGCTGGCAGCTTGACGGATTTCGCCGATTGTTTCGATACCCTCAGCCTATGCTTTTCTAAGGGCCTCGGAGCCCCCATTGGAAGCATCGTTGTTGGACCGAAGGACATCATCAAGCACTCCCGATGGGTGCGGAAGTCTATTGGTGGTGGGCTTCGTCAATCTGGTGTCGTCACGGCTGCCGCTCGCATTGCTGTGGATGAAACGTTTGGCAAGGGCCCCAATGGGGAGGGAGGTCTGTTGAAGAAGTCTCACGAGCTGGCCAAGAAGATCGAGAAGATCTGGACGGATCTGGGCGGTGAGCTCGTCCACCCTGTTCACACCAACATGGTATGGGTCAACCTTAAAGCTGCAGGAAGCAGCCCAGCGAGGATACAAGAGTTAGGCAAGCAACAAGGACTGCGGCTCGGGGGCGACCGCATGGTCATACACTACCAGATTTACCAGAACGCAGAAAATGTTGTCCCGCGACTGGAAGCCATTTTCAAACAAATATTCGCGGAGAAGGGCAAATATGCCTCGAAAGGCAGCAGTGGGCCTGACTCAATGTATAGAGTCCAGGCGAGACTATGAGTTTTTGGAAATATTAGAGGAGAGCCAAGAGCGCTGGAGTGGCTCGAGAGAAGAAGAGCTGTCGTTGTCTGACATGCTTCTAATATGTGAGGCTATGTGAGATAAATCTCCGTCGGACATTAAGCGTGGGCAGTAAGCATGATCCTTCAATTCACTTCTGGTATTTGCTTGCTTTGGGATAATCTGACACACGTGCTCGCTTACTGGCCTTGATACACCAATGTCATATCATCTATCGTATAAAGTTTCTACGAGACTATTCACTACTATTTCTCAATAATTTACCGCCCTACTGTCTGGAACAATGCAATTGTGCACAACCCAGGGGTGTTATAGTGCAGCGGCTCGATGGTTGGTGTCAGGATAAGCGAGGCGAGTACTCTCTAGAGTACCCAGTCGGTGACACCGACCAAGCGAGCACTCGAAAAGGATATTCCCCAGCTGCTGCATGTATCGGGAAGCTGCGGGCTTTAGGTGGCATCGCAGCATCATCATCGACAGGGCCAAGCCAATAAGCCTCTCGCCGCTGACATACATGACAGAACGTCTCGTGTGGGTGCTGTCAAGCTTATCCAGGCCACGAGACACACCTGGCAGGCACGAACTCCAAGCTGTAACCTCTGGAGTGCTTACACTTAGGTATCTAGACTAGCTCGACCGTTGGATTGAAGCCATACCTACAAGTGAAGGAAAACCCAGCGACTTTCTCCCCAATTACCCCGCCTGTTACGTCACCTGCAATCGACGCTGTTCAGTGGAGCATGGCGCAAGGCGGACATGTTTGGCGACGAATCGGCCTAATTTTACAGGGGGTCACGGTCTCATTGCGGCACTCTAAAATGCGGGGGAGCAAGCCACGCTGCACGCCCAGTGTCGCCCAGCTTGAATCGTAGACCGTTAGCTTACAGCGGAAAGCTTCCACCCAAGGCAAGATTCTGGGCGGGAACGGTCAGCCACAACCCGATCGACTTGGAGATTCTCAGACAATGGAACCTAGCAAACAGGCCGAGGGAAGTAGCTCCGAGTTGTCCGGATTGTCGTGTAGTCAGACGAACATTGGGCCAATGGAGCTTCTTCCTCGCTCACTAGGTTCTCTTACTTGACGAGCTAGTCTACGAGTTGGAGAAGCTCCCGGAGAACTGGTCACACAGTCAGGATTATTACCACTACAATGGCGACCTGTCCGGGGACGGCAAGGCTCACTGACGATCACCGCTCCAACCGGGAACCCCGCCATCATGACCCGGTGTGATTTTTCCCAGGAATTGGCAGGTGCAGCAAGCAGGCAGCTCGGTAGGTGCAGATGCGGGTCATCTTGCAAGCTCGCTCCCGTCTTGTCATGTCATTCATGGCCGGCTCCAGAGCTCGGCTGCTGCTGCTGCTCCTCGTATAAATGATGTGGCTCCTCGCTGCCATCGCGATCGCTTCCCTCCTAGTTGCTTTTGTTCCACTGCTCCGAGCTCCCTGTCTATTGTCGCGAGTGCGATTGACCGCGAACCAAAGCTCAGAATGGCGTCAATTCGCAAGATTGTGGCAGCAATTGCTGTCTCAACCTCCGTTGTCCATGGCCTCTTCATCAATGGCTCCGTCATAGCTCCCTGTGACTCGCCATTGTACTGCCAAGGCGATGTTCTCAAGGGCATTGAGCTCGCCCATCCTTTCTCCGACTCCAAGACCTTTGTGGACATGTAAGTCGAGGAACACGCGGCAATCCGTGCTTCCCAGGTCTGCATAATGGCCAATTGCTGACGGCTGTAATGCCAGGCCTACACGCCGTCCTCTAGAGGAGGTCCTCGCCGCGTATGAGAAGCTTACTAAGCCGGTTACCAACAGCACGGAGCTGCAAGACTTTCTGTCTACATATTTCCTCCCGGCGGGCGGAGAGCTCGATGAGGTTCCGGTGGACCAATTGGAGACTGATCCAGTCTTTATTGACAAGCTGAACGACACCGTCATCAAGGAATTCGTTGAGAAGGTCATTGGTATCTGGCCCGATCTTACGAGGAAATTCTCCGGTTCAGGAAACTGCGCCGATTGCGCAAACAGCTTCATTGCTGTCAATCGCACATTTGTTGTGTAAGTAAAGACAAGAGTTGCCCACAAACCCTTACAAACAGGCCTCTACCCGACTTTAGAGTCGAAGTTTTGGTTACATTGGCGCGAGTGGTTACTGCCGCATTTGTCTTGCGACCCTTCTAATTTTCCAACACATCACCTTGTAATGGCCTACACCAGTTGACAGCTTGCTGACCTCTATGTTAAGTGCCGGAGGCCGATTTAGAGAATGGTATTATTGGGACAGTTTCTGGATCCTCGAGGGTCTGCTACGAACCGGAGGCTCTTTCATCGAGATTACGAAGAACATGATTGAGAACTTCCTGGACGTCGTTGAGCAAATCGGATTCATTCCCAATGGTGGCCGAGTCTACTACCTCAATCGATCCCAGCCTCCCCTACTTTCGCAAATGGTCCGAAACTACATTGAGCATACCAATGATACCAGCATTTTGGAACGCGCAGTGCCACTGTTGATCAAAGAGCATGACTTCTGGGTTAAGAATAGAAGCATAGAGGTCACAGCCCAGAACGGGAAGACTTATACATTGAATAAGTAAGCTTTTTTAATGACCAGCGCTGATTCTATGTATGAGCTGACAATCACATGTAGATACGGGGTTCAGAATAATCAGCCACGGCCCGAGTCGTTCAGAGAAGACTATATCACCGCGAACAACCACTCTTACTATGCGACATCCGGTATTATTTACCCCGAAGTCAAGGCCCTCAATGAGACCGAGAAAGAAGCTATATATAAAGAGCTTGCAACGGGTGCCGAGTCTGGCTGGGATTATGGAACTCGCTTCCTTGCCCGGCCTAATGATGCCGCCAAGGATGTTTACTTCCCCCTGAGATCCTTAAACGTCTCTGGCATGGTGACAGTAGACCTCAACTCCATCCTATATTGGAACGAAAAGACGATTTCCAACTTTCTCAACCAAAGCGGAAACAGCACGGCTGCGGACGAATGGGCATCGAAAGCGGAAGACAGGAGTGAGGCCATGTACCAAGTCATGTGGAATGCAACACTCTGGAGCTACTTCGATTACAACCTGACCTCCAATTCTCAGTATATTTATATTCCAGCAGACGACGATGCCAAAGGTATTGATGATTCCACAGCTCCAGAAGATGAGCAGGTGTTGTTCGATGTCGCACAGCTCTATCCATTCTGGACTGGCGCTGCCCCTGACCAGCTCAAGAACAACCCTCTGGCCGTCAAACTGGCATATTCTCGTGTCGCCAAGTATCTAGATGTCAAAAAGGGTGCTATTCCAGCAACAAATTTCAATACCGGTCAGCAATGGGACCAGCCGAACGTCTGGCCGCCTTTGATGCACGTCTTAATGAACGGTCTACTAAACACGCCAGCGACATTTGGAGAGGATGATCCCGCGTATGTTGATGTCCAAGATCTCGCGTTGCGCCTTGGACAGCGTTATCTGGATTCAACCTTCTGCACATGGTACGCTACTGGCGGTTCAACATCCGATACGCCTCAGCTACAGGGCGCAACTCCTGGTTCTAATGGAACAATGTTTGAGAAGTACGGAGACAATGCTACGAATGTAGCTGGTGGCGGCGGCGAGTATGAGGTGGTTGAAGGCTTCGGATGGACGAACGGCGTGCTGCTATGGACAGCAGATACGTTTGGCGATAAGTTGACGAGGCCTAATTGTGGCAATATCACTGCAGCGCATGTGGACCCAGGCACAAAGAGGAGTCTGGATAGGCGAGCCGTTGAGCTTCATCCATTCGATGCGATGTTCACGAAGAGGTTCGGGTCGCGAGCGATTATATGAAAGTGTTATCAAAAGTCAAAAAAGAAAAGATCAGGTTGTAGGAATATATCTGCTCGCTGAAATGCCAGCGCCACAGTCTAATTTAGCTAATGAGTTAATGACAATACCGCTTCATGGAATCATTTCTTCGTGTATCACTCTAGTAACAGAATCAGCATGACCATGGAAATACCTTGCTGATTACAACTTATCTGGTCGTCTTCTCGACATCCTGAAGACCAGGGCACTCCTCCCTCAGCATACCAAACATCCTGATATCAAACGCCTCTCCGTTCTTGAAGCCAGCTTTCCGCCGAGCGCCCTCGTATTTATAGCCAGCCTTCTCAAGTACCCTCGCACTCGCATTATTGTCTCCAAATACCCCAGCCTCGAGCCTCAGCAGCTCAGGGATGTTCTCAAAGGACCAGCGAGTGAACGCCACGACCGCCTCCGTCGTGAGGCCACCGCCCCAGTGGTCGACGCCTATCCAGTAGCCGATCTCCATCGTGCGCGACTCCACGTCCCCAAGCGGCTTCAACCCGATGCCGCCTGCATAAGTGCCGTCCGACGCATGGCAGATGGCGAAGTTGCGCAGGGGCAGGCGCGCCGTAGCGATTTTGATCCAGCCCTCAGCGTCGGCCAGTGTGTATGGATTGGGGAAGAGGTTGCGCATATACTTGGCTATGAGAGGGTGGTCTGCGGCCTTGTGTATATCCGCGGCGTCTGACACCGTGTAGGGACGGAGTATGACCTTTGTGCCGCGGTAGATTGGATCTGTGGTGATGGCGGCTACGGCAGTCGTCTGCTCTGTTGCGCTGTCTTCCATGGTGGATGTCATTGTATGCTCTTCAAGGTCCACTCCCTGTGCGTTATGTATGTGTAACTTGTCGTGATGCTTGGCGAAAGGCAACGTGTGAAATTTATATAGTCAATTGCTTAGATTGAATTGTGAGTCACCATACCAACAATTTGATGGCTCTTGTTTGGAAACGATGGATTGTGCTACTGCAGATCGACCTTCCTATTGAAGCTATGACACAGGCGGCGAGCATGTCGATGATAGAGCATTGTCAGATCCGGATGAATACAATGCCTTTCACTTTGCTTCCCCGAATGATCGGACAAACTGGGCATTATTGGAAGACACAGAGTGTGAGCTTGAGCAGCAGGTGACTCAGAGCATCACACATCTTATCTTTCTAGTATATGAAGTTTCAAAATCGTAGATATAGGTGGGTTTTATTAGGACAAAGTTCTTTGAGCTAACGTAGGCATGTTGAGCCCAGGCTACCTACACCTCTGCCGGGGTAATATTAGTTAATTCTGAGTGGAATCGAGACTTTTCAGACACAAGAGTTGCGACTTTTGTCAAGACCAGCGGGG